>NW_027206264.1:0-295000 GCF_024711535.1 Dipodomys merriami
TATATGATTATTGCCTCTCTCAATAACTTTCCTGATTAATATGTATATTGTCTTTGTCTCAGAAAAATTTAATTTGTCAGCCAGCTTTACTAGTTATAACTATTATGTAGAAATTTATTTGACAAATAAATTTACTGAGTTTTGACCAATATACATACTTATTTAGCTACCATCTACATCAAGTCATGAGTTTTTTGGTAAATAGTCAAGAAATTTTTAAAGAGTAGTCCCTCCAAATCCTCAGGCATGATTTATTAGCAACAAGCCAGTACCTTCACACTTGGACATTTAAGAAAATATTCCCAATCTACTCATTTTGAGGGTATACTCAAAAAACTTGACTATTAGTCTTTTTACCATAAAAAAGTTTAAAATTGTCTGGATAAACAAAGATTTCCTAACTTCTCATTTTACCAATTTCCAATGTAAAACGTGGCTTAATTTAATACTGGGAGCCAATATGCCCTGAGCATGATCACAATGCAATCAAAGATTTTTATCTTGGCCACAATTATTTTCTGAGAAACAGAGAAAGGACAGAGAGACAGAGAGAAAGAGAGACAGAGAGACAGTGAGAGTGAGAGAGAGAGAGAGAGAAAGAAAGAGAGAGAGAGAGAGAGAGAGAGAGAGAGAGAGAGAGAGAGAGACAGGGAGGGAGGGAGAGAGGGAGGAGAGAAGATCAGAAGATTCCTTATGGCTCTTTCTCAGTCTCCCTCATCACAGGCTTTAGGCCATCACAAATCTGGTTTTCAATAAATATAGCATTTCCTATTTTAATCTTTTTTTTTTTTTTGGTCGTGGGGCTTGAACTCTGGGCCTGGGCGCTGTTCCTGAGCTCTTCAGCTTAAGGCAAGTGTTCTACGCCTTCAGCCACAGCGCCACTTCCGGTTTTTAGTGGTTTCTTGGAGATAAGAGTCTCACCGATTTTTCTGCCTGGGCTGGCTTTGAACTGTGATCCTCAGATCTCAGCCTCCTGAGTAGCTAGGATTACAGGCGTGAGCCACTGGTGCCCAGCTTCCTATTTTACCCTTTTATGAATGGAATCATACTATAAGTTTTTTGTTTTATTTTGTTTTGTTTTTGTCGGTCATGGGGCTTGAACTCTGAGCCTGGGCACTGTCCCTCAGCTCTTCAGCTCAAGGAAAGCATCCTAGCACTTGAGCCACAGCGCCACTTCCAAATTTGTTATTTTTATACATAAAAATAAATTAGTCCCTTTATCAATCTTTTTGGTTAAAATAAGGCTTTCTGGGACATTGAACTTGTCAAGTTTAGATATATTTGATCATTCTTGCTTTCAGATTTGTTTCCTGAAAATCTATTCCACTTGCTGCAAGTGCCTTCCAAGGAGTATATTACCTACCAAAATGTAGCATGTTGCCCTAAATTATTTATAGGTTTTAAATTACTTAAAGATTATTTCTTTCCTTTCCTTTCCAAAATTTGATCAAAATTCCACTTCTGAGCTACAAGAAATATTTCTAGTAACTATATGCAATCTGTCTAAACATGTTACAATGCTATGCTTTTATCAAAATTCTAATAGTTTTTAATTTGATATCTCAAAAGCCCATAAGAGCATTCATACCATTTCTGTCTTTATATTTGTAGTCATTTTTCTTAACTTTGATACTTTTTTCCTATTGACTCATCACATGTTTCACAATTGGTTTTTGGTCTTTTTCAGTTGTTTTCACGGTAATATAAGTGGAAACTTAATAATGGTTTCTTAAAATAGAGGATACTGAAGCACTCTTACCATCAGCAATTCTCATCTCATCTATTTTCTTGCACCTTCAAAGAAGGAACAAGTTATGCATGGAAAATGAAATGGGGGGGGGGGACAAGCAGAAAATGATGTTTATTGCCATGTGGTTAAACTCTCACAGCCCTGAACTTCTAGTTCCAGAACTAGAAGGCAAAAGACACAAACAGCAAAGTAAACATGACTGTCAACAGCACCATACAAATTGTTCCCATATGGCTAATGTGTGTCAATAAAACAGTCTCTGTTTAAGCAACACAATGTAAAATTACAGAAAGATGCTGCCAAAATCTTGCTGAACACAATCTGCCCCCACACGTCAGGAAACAGAAAGACTTTGCACACGTGAGAAGGAATATAGGAGCCTCTCCTTGATGTGCGTGGGAGCCAAGACCACACATGAGGCAGAAATGTGAACTACTGGTTGGCAGTTGACCCATTTCAGAGGTGCTCTGCAGTCAGGAGACCGAGACAAGAAGAGTGTCCAAATGGGAAGTGACAGACATTCATGAGATTGGTCAATTGCTATCAATGACCATATAGCCATCTTATTCTAGACCTTGTATTGATAATTGCCATATAAGAACCATAATAAAATCAGTAGATTGGCTCAAAAACATTAACTTGATTTTCCATAAATACTTAGCATTGGGTGGCTTAGTTGACTTCAACTTCTATCATCTCGTCTTTCCAGAAAATTACAATTTGTGAGTGCTCAAAATTTTCAGCATAAAGCTCATTAAATATATTTATAATAGTAGATATTGCCATTATTATTTCATAAAGATAAGGTTTATAGAAAGTTGTACCATTAAAATAATGTTTCTGAAACTGCTAACAAATGCAGAATAAAGATTAAAGTACGGGGCTATCTGATTACAAATATAGGTTCTTTGGGGAAAAAAATGATTTGTCTTCCTTAGGACCTATGGTTCACTTTACTTGGGAATTCATTACCAACTGGAGAGTTTACTTTAAAAGTTCAGGATGAATAATTATCAACTCCAAATGGATCAAAGACCTCAAAGTCAAAGCAGACACCCTGAAAACATTACAGGAAGGAATAGCAGAAACCCTAGGGCTCCTTGGCACAGGCCGAGATTTTCTTAATAGAGACCCAGAAACACAACAAATCAAAGAAAGGTTGGACAAATGGGATTGTATGAAGCTGCAGAGCTTCTGCATGGCAAAGGACAATAAAGCTTCAGAGCTACTGCATGGCAAAGGACATAGCTAGCAAGATCAATACAAAGACCAATGATTGGGAGAAGATCTTCACTAGCCATACAACAGACAAGGGTCTCATATCTAAAATATACTTGGAACTCAAAAAATTAAATCCCCCAACAACAAATCTTCAAAGAAACAACCACCCCATCAACAAGTGGGCTAAAGACTTATAGAGAAACTTATCTGGAGAGGAAAGAAAAATGGCCAATAGACACATGAAGAAATGCTCAACTTCTGTAGCCATAAAAGAAATCAAAACAACATTGAGATTCCACTTCACCCCAGTTAGAATGGCTGTAATCAACGAATCTAATAACAACAGATGACAGATGCTGGAGGGGATGTGGCCAGAAGGGAACCCTACTGCATTGTTGGTGAGAGTGTAAACTTGTTCAACCACTTTGGAAAGCAGTAAAGAGTTTCCTCAAAAGACTCTGCACAGAGCTCTCTTAAGATCCAGCAATCCCACTTTTGGGCATTTACCCAAATGATCACAAACAAGGCCATACTATGTTTATCTCAGCATTATTTTACCATAGCTAAGATATGGAACCAACCCAGATGCCCCTCAGTAGATGAATGGATCAAGATAGATAGATAGATAGATAGATAGATAGATAGATAGATAGATAGATAGATAGATAGATAGATAGATAGATAGATAGATAGATAGATAGATAGATAGGTAGATAGATAGATAGATAGATAGAGATATATATTGGAATTCTATGCTTCCATCAGAAAGAATGGCATCGCCCCATTTGTTAGGAAATGGAAAGACTTGGAAAAAATTATATTAAGTGAAGTAAGCCAGTCCCAAAGAAATATAGGTCCCATGGTTTCCCTTATTTGCAATAACTAGTACATGTGTAGGACAAGCAGAAAAGACCAAAAGCTATGTACATATGACCAGATAAGATGACGTTAAGCAAAATGAACCCCAAGATAGGGACACAGATATGTACTATGTGATTTTGTTTGTTTCTTTGTATGTTCCTCCCCTATGATATAACCCCTATTTTCACTGTATTTGGTGTCGGTGGCCTTCATCTTTTATATATACTTCTCTAATTTGGGGAAGGGAAGGGAGAAAACAAATGCTTAAATAGGAATACAGGTTGACCCATTGTAACAATGAGATGTACCAAACACTATGTTAAAAACAAACTTTACAACTTCATAGTTGTGGAGGTGGGAGGGAAGGAATGGTAGGGGTAAAACAAAGGAGGAGGCAACAATGCTCAATAGGAAATGTACTCATCACCTTGCTCATGTAACTTAACCCCTCTGTACAGCATTTTTACAATAAAAAAAAATCTTCATCTGTGCTGGGCACAGTTGTTTCATATCTGTAATCCTAGCTACTCAGCACACTGGAATCTGAGGGTCACAGTTTGAAGCCAGCCTAGGCAGACAAGTCTGTGAGACTCATCTCCAATTAATCACAGAAAAATCCACTGGTAGTGCTATATATAATAGCTCAAGTGGTAGAGTGTTAGCCTTAAGCAAAACTAGCTTAGAGACAATGCCCAGGCCCAGAGTTCAAGGCCCAGGACCAGCAAAATCATAAAAATAATAAAAATGGTTTTCACTGTATTTGATGTTGGTATAATTTGTGGAGGAGAAGGGAAAAAACAAATTGTTTAAATAGGGATACAGGTGGACCCATTGTAACAATGAGATGTACAAGATGTTATGTCGAAAAACCAACTTTATAATTTTGGCACGGGAGATGGGGGGTGGGGGGAGGGGAGAGATGGGAAGGGATATGGGAAGGGAAGGGGAAACAAAGGAGGAGGCAACAATGCTTGATAAGAAATGGACTCATAAAAAAAAAAAAAAAGAAATGGACTCATTACCTTGCCCATGTAATTGTAACCCCTCTGTATGGTATTTTCACAATAAAAAATAATAATGATAATATAATAATAATAATAATAATAATAATAATAATAATAATAATAATAATAAAAATAAAATTTTAAAACATTGCCTGCATCATACTATAAATCTATAGATGTATTTTTCTCATAAGGTTGTGACTACATAATTTATGTTCCTCAAAGAATAGACTATGATAAGTCTACCATTGAAAAAGTTGTCTAACCTATACAATAAACATCTATTATTGCATATAAAGGCATATAGTAACACTTCTTCTAGGAGCTGTTTTTATGCAATGCTAAATTTTCTCCTCTTATGAGTATAGTTAAGAAAACAATTTTTTCATCTTCTCAACTGCAAACTTTGAATTCAAATCTTTTTTTTCAACTTCTAACTGGAAAATAGAAGAAAGTAAAATAATAGAAAACCATTCTCATTAGTGTCCATGGAGATTATCTATTTTTAAATCCCCAAATAAAGACTATTTGGCTTATACAGAATTTTCATTAAATGGTAAACAGTAACCAGTTTATAAAATACTGAACTAGATCCAGAAACTATTATCATATCTATAGAATTTTAGCAGTCTTCAAGGCATAGAATCTGGCTTTAGTACTATAAATCTAAGTCCCTTGAAGACACTGTTTGCCCCAACAAACAATGTGAAGTATGTACACAATTTCCCTCTGAACTGATCAAGCAATTGAGCATATTAAGAATTTGCACTTGTTCTGCATTTCTCTACATATGTTCAGAGTCCTTGTTCTGAGTGGGGTCCATGTTCCCCTGTGTTTTTCTGTAGGCCACCTTGGCACAAATTATCAGAAACAGATGACAAAGAGCTAAAAATATTTCTTAAAAAATGCTAACAAAGCAACAGCCCAGATGAAGATAGGCGGACTCATCAAATTTTGTAACTGTGTCAAAAAATGCTAAAAGTCATCTACCCTTTGAATCAACTGTCTCTGCTGTTTCATCAGAATCAAGACCTCTGCCCCAAATACGACAGCAAGATAACCTTTGGAAAGTACTAAGAAGTCCAAAGACACTATGCTCCTTTCAAAAGAACTCTGCTCATTCTTGTGTAGGCATTCAGAAAGAGGTGATGAGATGGTAGAATATATCACTTATGATTTGAAAAATATTATCAATTTAGAACCTTAATTGTTCACCTTGTTTGTAACCAAATTATAATTGTATGCCTGAATAAGAAAAAAAATGAGAAATAAACCTTCACAGAATCAAGTGAGTATCTTTTTTTTTTTTTGCTTTCCTTTATTTTTTTATTGTTTATTTATTTATATTGTGAAAATACCATACAGAGGGGTTACAATTACATGGGCAAGGTAATGAGTACATTCATATCAAGCATTGTTGCCTCCTCCTTTGTTTCCCCTTCCCTTCCCTTCCCATCTCCCACCCACCCCCCACCCGCCAAAGTTATAAAGTTTGTTTTTCAACATAATGATTTTTACAGCTCATTTCTAGGGACAGTGAGGCCCCAAACTTTAGAAGATACTCACTTGACCCATTGAAACAAGTGACTATCTTCTAAAGTTTGGGGCCTCTTGTATAAATCACTGTCCCTAGAATGTTCTCTACCAAAGGCTACAAAGAGCTTTCTTTGATTGCTGCTTATCAGATACTGAGAGATGGATAGATAAAGATAACCACCAACAGAAACAAAAACAGGATTGAAAGAAATCAGATCAGAACTGTGGTTGTACTAACTGACTAGGCAAAACAGTGGACTGAAAAAATAAGAAAATGAAGTGGTAGCTTCTGTCAGAACTGGAGGAAAAGGAAGAGAGGAAGACTATTCTCACTTTCAGGACTTTGTCCAGCTCATAAGCTACATTCCATTCTACATATTGGTGTTGTGTGGAGTAAAGTGTCTACTTGCTGCTATTAATGATACCCAGGAAATCAGAAACACAGTATCTTCTACCACATCAAATCACAAATCTGAAACTGTCACAAAAAGTGCTGAGCCAACCATCTTTGCTCAGGGTATTTCCAACTTATATTTCATGAAATCAGACACAACTGTTCAAGAAAAACTGCTTCCAAAAGAATTGTAAACCGTCTGCAAATACTTGATTTTAATCTTGTCTAATCCCATGTCTAGCTAATCTGATATTGATAGATTCCATTGCTTGAGTCATGTCTAAGATGCTCTGGGAGGTTTGCTCTCTGACCTTGTTCAAAGAGCAATATTACTGTACAGTACTTATCCTACTTTTCCTAAGTAAATGAATTCACTTCTATTTGCTTCTTTTTTATTGATTTTATAATTGAGACTTATTTTCTCTTAAATTGTCAAACTTTACTTTGTATCAGATATGATTGGCCAATTTTTAGTTGTTTTTTTTCCTATTAGCAATTAAAATGCTCAGTTTGATTAAATAAATGTGATTTCAGGGCCTATAGATGTCATTTAGAGAGGAATGCTCTTCTACAGGGGACAAAGTGCTCTCCCAGGAAATCTAACCTGGATGATTGTTCAGCCCTTGCCTGTTTCCACTGAGGCTCAGGCAATGACTTTAGGCCACAAACTCCAACTCATTCTTCTTAAAAGCAAGGTCCTTATAGAAATGGTCTTGTGTGCTGTAATGTCTATTAAAGACTATAAACTGCAGATTGAAACTTTCAGCATGAATCTAAACTAAAAAAGTAATAGTCTCCTGTCTAGAATGAGTTAACAGTTGAGAAACACAATCCACCTTTACCCATTTGAATCATCCAATTTCAGTAGATGCTTGAAAATGAAAAGAAAGTAATTTGTCAAACTATATTCTCAAAGTACATTTTCAATTTAGGAAACACCTAAAAGGATACAGAAACATCATACTGTGGTATCTGCTCTGTATGGCAGAGGACATTAGAGAGCATTCCATGATGGACTTGTTCTACAGGAAGAGATAATGGCAACATGTTGGTTCTACCTTCTAACTGCAGTGAGGACTCCCATATGATGGATTTCCTGTGAAGAGTAATTAAATGATGCTTATAAAAATTAGGCACATGCTAAGAGTCTTATATATGTTCTTTCTCTTTTCTTCAATGGGAATCAAATTTATTCACCATGAGTAAAGTTGAGTATACAGCATGCAATTATTACAAATAGGTAATTTCACTCCCTACCAATCAGATTTTCTCTATATTCTGCCCCAGCTATCTTGCTCTTTCTCCTTTGGTCAACACCTACTTTAGGGCCTGGGACTAATTGTCCTAAGAGAGCATTTCCCCCAGCTATTTCTAAACTGAGCACTTCCTATACCATCTCAATGAAGCCTATCCTGTGTAAAGCAGTGACTTTTATCCATCTTCCCTATCCCTAATCACCCCGGCCTGCTCTCTGGGTTTGCTTTTCTCTATAACATTCAGCCCATTTAGTCACCAATCCATTTATTCATTCATTCCTCATTCCTCACTCTTACTCTATTATCAGTCTGACATATATACGTATATATACATATATATATACTCATGTACACTATATATACTTACTCATATACATATATACTCAGATGAACTCTTGTTAGTACCATTTGAATAGGGATTTTTGTTCCATTTATTCATGTATCCCAAGTTCCAAGGGCAGCTTCTTGTAGACACTCAGTAAATACATTTTTTATGTTGTGTTTGATAAGATTATGCAAAGCTACAAGGGCAAGGTTAATATTTGATGTCTATGTCTTAACTGCTATATCCATGGGAATTTTGTAACAAGTTATTAACCTTTTTTCAAGTTTGGGGAATAATTTTAGACTCACAAAAAAGTTCCAAAGATAGTACAGAGAGTTGCAATATGCCCTACATCCAGCTTCCTCTGATGAGAGTGCCTTACATAATCATAGCATGCCTGTCCTAACTGGGAAATTAAGGTTAAGCTAATTCTGTAATAAGCAAATAGTTTTGGGTTTTTTTGTTTTTTTTTTTTTTGTCGGTCGTGGGGCTTGAACTCTGGGCCTGGGCGCTCTCAGCTTTTCAGCTCAAGGCGAGCACTCTACCACTTGAGCTACAGCACCACTTATAAGCAAATAGTTATAAAACACAAAATCATCTGTGACATCGATGGGTAATCCTGTGTTCATGTTATTGACCCAAAATAGATGACAATGACATAGACAAAATGTCCTAAAACTATTTCACTTCTCTGTTTTCTTTTATATTGAGTCATCTGGCAAATCCTTTCTGTGAAAAGAAAACCTTGTCTATGGACTTGCAGATCTGCAAAAGAGCTTCCCAGCAGAGATGACTAGAAGATCACTGAAAAGACTCGAGGCAAACCCATGACAGTTCTTCTAAGAGTGCAGTAAATGTCTACCTAGTCACCAGCTGAACAAAGATGCTTCTTCATTTATAAAATAGCAGGAGAACACACACACCGAGAACATATAACATTTTTCTTAATGAGAAGCATGTTTTGTGTCTAACATTTAAATGTTTACTCAATGCCTTGGGAAATGGTTCTAGACTGCCACGGTGTTGAAACATGGCTAAGGACTGTTCTGAACACCCTCATTAGCTTCCGCTTAGATGAAGAAACTCACAAAGCAGCCCCTGTGCTTCACAGTTTGTCTGCAGGGGATCTGTGTACAACCATTATAACTTTTCCCAGCCCACGGCAAAAGCAGCTGGGAAGAGACAAGTGTGTGATGGCATTTGATCTGTGACTAAATTAAGTTTGATGGTACAGCTGGATCTTTTGCAACTGTGAGATACTCAGGGGGCATTGGAGGGAGCTGGAGCTTCTGTGAGGATCTAAGAATGAAGTAATTGTGCTTGTATTTCTTCTACCCTACCACAGTCCTCCTTCCTCTTCTCTGTCATGCATGCCTTCTGATGCTGCTGTGAATCAAATCACTTGATTCACTAACACACATTAAAAAACCATTTGCTAAGCAGGCTCCCGTGGCTCACACCTGTAATTCTAGCTGTTCAGGAGGCTGATATCTGAGGATCATGGTTGGGAGTCGGCTCAGAAAGAAAAGTCTATGAGACTTTGATTTCCTATTAATCTCCAAAAGGGCAAAAGTAGAGCTGTGGGTCAAGTGGTGGAACACTAGCATTGAGGGAAAAATCCAGAGAAGCACCAGGGTCCTGAGTTCAAGACCCCCAACTAGCACACACAAAACTAATAATAATAAAGAAAAAATGAAGAAACCTTTGGCCAAAGAAAGGTACACATTATAGATAGATAGACAGAGAGAGAAAGAGAGAGAGAGAAAGAAAGGGGGGAAGGAGGGAGGTAGTGACACAACCAGAATTCAAACTCAGTATTCAAATTCAGTGGTTATGAAGTTAGAAGCTTTCTATGATTCGTTTTCATTCTGATGCTTTTAAAGAAATATTAGAGTTCAAATAATTTTATGAAACAAAATAGACTTGACAAATAATTTTTGTTCCTGAGCTTTTGCACTCAAGGCTAACACTCTACCACTCTGACCCACAGTGCCACTTTCAGTTTTCTGGCGGTTAATCGGAGATAAGAGTCTCACAGGCTTTCCTGCCAGAGCTGGCTTCAGGCTTCAGATATCAACCTACTGAGAAGCTAGGAATATAGTTGTGAGCCACAAACATCTGGCAGATTTTCCTTTTTATTGGCATATATTAAATTGCATGTAGTAAGGGATTTCATCATGGCAATTCCATACTTGCTAATAATGTACTTTGACCATATTCAGTCTCTCTATAAATTTTCTTCCTCCTTCCTCCTTTTCTTTTTCTATTCCATCACCTTACTAGTCCCGATTTTGTTTTAACAGCCTTGCTTTCTTTGTTTGCTTTTGTTTTCCACTAGCCTCTACAACTAAAGAAAATATGCAATATGTGTTTTGTAGGACTGCCTCATCTTACTTACCATGATTATCTCCACTTCCATCCATATTCCAACAAATGGCATAATTATATCCTTCTTAATTGTTGAATAAAACACCATTGTGTGTGTAATGTATGTATGCATATAATATGTCACTTTTTTATCCATTCCTAGGTTACAATTTGGCTATAATGAATAGTGCTCTGCTAAACATGGCTATATACATATTTCTATTGTAAGCTGACTTTGATTCTTTTGAATATATATCTAGATATGACTAAATTCTACCAGATGTGTATTTTTTTTAATTTTTGAGAAGCCACCATACTAATTTACAGAGTGGCTATCCTAAACCACATTTTCAGCAGCAGTAAAAGAGCTAGCTTTCCTCTGAATCCTCGCCAGTATTTGGTGTTATATTCTTGATGGTAACTATTCTGACGAATAAGAATAATTTTGACTTGTATTTCTTTGATAGCTAAGGATGTTGCATATTTGTCCCTGATGTGTTAAGGATGTTGCCATATTTTATTGGTCACATTTACTTCTTCATTTGAAGGATTTGAATGTTCTGCTCATACTTTTTGATTTCTTTTAAACTCTGGCTGAGTATTCTAGTTCATGTTGCATCAACTTGATTTGGTTTGTTGATGAAACTTTAAACTTGAGTTTTTCATTTGAAACTTTGAGCTTTTCATTTCCAGAATTCCAATTTGATTTTTTCCAAGACTTCAATATATTTTGTACCCTGCCTTGTGTTTGTTATTTCAATCAGCTGTTTATTTGTATTCTCTTTGAATTCATTCAGCCGTTTGACACAATCTTCTTCCATCCATCAGTTTTAAAGTCATTCTTTTGAAATCTTTAGGGTTTCACCTACTTCACTATCATGAGTCTGTTTTTTTGAAATTGTTGAGTTTTGGAGTTGTATCAACTTGATCTTTTACATTTCTAGTGTTTCTGTCTTGGGATTTAGCCATCTGAGGCCAGTTGAAAGTTTTAATCACTTGTAATCTTTCTCATAAAGTATTCTCAACAGTCAGGTAGAACTAGGTAGTGGCAGGGCTTATGTGTAGTGTCCCACCATTACATTGGATTTTTATTTCAGTAGCTAAGCATTCCACTACCTTCTTAGGGCACCAGGCCCCATCTCTAACACCACTGAAAGGGAAGAAATGATGGAGTTTCTCCATTTTTTTAGTGTACAGGTTGGTACTATGTAGATTCTGAGGGCTGAAAGCGTCAAGGATCAGTTGTCTACTTCAAGGCTGCATTCATTTTGGAAGTTTCTCTTCTGTGTTTACCAGTATCCACTGCTGGCCACAGAAACACTGCAACCTGTGGGCAGGAATGTTCTCTAGTTGCTCCAGAGGCTCCTCAGTTGTTTCCCCAAGAGTTCAGTGCCCTGAAATCTGCACAAGAGGAGGACAGCCAAGAAAACTGAACACTCTGACTGCCTCAGACCTGCCCAGTCACCAACTGTGTTGGGGGAAGGAGGAGGCAGAGGAGATAGAGTGACTTGTGAGTCCTGAGGTAAATCTACTCGGCCTCTCCCAGTTACAGTGTGTATCTTAAAAGCTCCTGAAAGCAAAGCAACCTAGAAGACAAGATCTCAGAGCTGTTTCGGTGATGGGGCCTCATTTCCTACCATGAGGTGTGGGTCCACAAACCACCATGACCTTTACTGCTTGAATTCACAGCTACATAATGCTGCTGGTGGTAGCATTCCATGGTCTCTCCCATTCCGACACCGTGACAGAGGGTCTTCAAGCTCCTCAGCTGCAACTGTTCCTTGCTTTCAGGTCCCCAGAGTAACAATAGGACCCTCTCAATATGGTGACTATGACTCTCTCATATAGATGCAGTGGAAAAAATACTTTGTTCTTCACCGTTAGCTTGCCAGATTGGATGACTCGTTGTCACACCCAGCCCACATCTCTGGAGTTTAAGACTTAAGAACATGAGGACACATGTATTTAGGTCTCTCAATTTGTTGTAAGTTAGATTGACAAGCTTACCTTGTGGTTGAGGGTTTGGCTCCCCTTTTCATGTTGGAAAAGCAGAGTTGGAGCTTCAGATTGTTTCCTACTTTTCTCTACATCATCTTTCCATTTCTCTGCCTTGCAATTCATGATTCCTGATTTACACTCTTTCCTTCCTTCCTTCCTTCCTTCTTTCCTTCCTTCCTTCCTTCCTTCTTTCCATCCTTCCTTCCTTCCTTTTTGCTTATTTTGGAATATTGTCCTTCCTTTGTTATCCTTACTCTTCTCATGTTCAAAGCCACCCTGAGGAAGCTTCAAATCTACCATCTTGCTCTGCTTCTCCATAAAAATGATGTCATCTCTTTGTGTGCTATTTTTTATCATCTGCTAAGCAAGAAAAAATATTCTTACTTCTGAGAACTAAAAAAATATTTTGACATACTTAGGGCATTTCCTTACACATAAAATTATGCAAAATGAATAGCTAATATCATGACTGCTATGGTTAAAATTAGGTTATTATCATTGGCATTACTAGTTTTGAAATCTTGATGACCTTGACTAAATCTCTGGGCCTCAGTTTTCCTCCAATCTATAATGAGCACAAACTTTAAAGTATCTTTCAGATATTAACTTCCAAGATTTTCAGCTTCTCAATATTTAAACATTTTAAGTGTATCCAGCCCTATATGAGAATGTCAGGCCTCTAATATTTCCTTCCATTTAGGTCATGTCTTTGACATTATACTGTTATGTGCATCTTTGTAAGTATAGTGTATATGATATGTAATACAAAAGCTTGAGCCAAATAAAACTAATTCTTTAAACATTCCAAAGCAAAACTCCAAATGACTACAATGCTTTAAAAATGTTTTTCTTTGCTTTTAGGCTGATAAGGGCTAAGTTTGAGAAAAATTAGTTTCACAGAAAGGAAAGATATATCCTCCCAAGTAATTATTGCCTTTCTGAGATATTCTGAAACTCTGACTTATTATGATTCTATAAAGTAAATAACACTGAATTTTTCCCCAGAGCCAATATGTTCACATATAAAAGGCATTTTTGACACATTATCACTGTTCTCTTGGTCTTAAAATATTATATTTTTGGTTATCTTTTTCCAAATAGTTCATAAATGATAGTTTTCTCTGGATGATTGATTATAGGAATTTTGCTTTGCATTTTACACATAACATGATGTTTTTAACCACATACTGCTCTCACTTGTAATGCTTAAAGTAAATTTCCTATTGATGCAAACTTTGTCATGTGGAGATGGAACAAGATATCAACATGGATTGCATTGGTACCTCTGCGACTCAAGAAGTATGGCCAAGTGTTACCATACATGTTGGTTGTCATAGATGAATACTAATGTATATTCAAGAGCAAGTGCGTAAGAATCTGCCCAGTGACTCAGGGTGTGTCCTTGCATGTGAAGTGTGCCCCTGGCATGTGACTCTTCAGAGATCACCATGGGAATGCAATCTGGAGGATTATTCCTGCAGGACAACACTGCCTCTGGTTTCTACCTCCTTATCCACTTGTCTCCATTAATTTGACCTTTAATTCCTTCCTACAGCAAACCAAGTGAACTTTTGATCCTAAACCAAGTCCTTTCCTCAGGTTGATAAAAAAAAATCCTCCAAATATTTTCAATCATATTTTAAGAAAGAAGAAATTTAAACGTATTACTCCAATCTCCTTGATCCTATGTGGTCTGAGTCTGACTCCACCCCTTGTGGCTGGGTCCCTCCCAAAATTCCAAAAACAGATCTTTAGTCTGCTCTCCAAACTAACAAGCCTGTTCTCTACCCTACAGTACATCCTTACCTCTTACTCTTCCCTATGCTTTCAATGCCAATTTCTCTTCATTTTACCTGCTTTTATCTGTCTTCCTCACTGAATTACAAATCATATAAACTATCAATACCCAGTCAGAAATAATCACCATTGTGTTTTCAGCAATGCAACCATTCCTTAATATGCAGTAACATCTTAATAAACATTTTGAATAACAATTATAACTTGTTCCCTAAGGTTTTCACAAACCAGATCTATTGTGTCCAAAAACCAAGATGAAAAGGAAACAATGTCCTCCTCCTTTGCAAAAAAAAAAAAAAGATTTCTCACTTTGATCACTCTACTTGTAACATTTTCTTTGTTTTTCAAAGAATTCATATGTCATAACAAAGATGGTTGTTCATGAGAACTGTCTGCTCACACCTTCCACTGGAAGCCCACAGCGGCAGCAGAGTTAGCCTTATGGTATAGCTTACTGTGTGTGGATATACATTCTTTCTGATGAAAGGGCAATACATATATTCCTTCAACATGCATCTGGCATCCACAAGGAAAGCTACAGTGTTGGTCAGCTTTCCATCACTGTGCTTAAATACCCAAGATAAACAACTCAACCCAGGAAAGATTTATCTTGGGCTCACAGTTTCAGAGTCTTTAATTCGTGGTTGCTTAGCCCTGTGGCAGCACAGTATATGATGGCAGGAAAAACATGGCAGAGCAAAGCTGCTAATGTCATAGTGGTCAGGAAACAAATAAAGAGAAAGGTCCAGAGTCTCAATGTCTCCTTCCAAGGTACATTTCCAATAACCTAATTTCCTCTCCTGAAGCCCAGCCTCCTAAACATTTCATGACTTCCCCCAGAATGCCGAAACAGGCTTTTAAGACATTGGCCTCAAAGGACTTTTCAAATCCAGGCTTCAAGACAATCAGAACAAGATTTATATTGCTATTTCATTTTCATGAAGAAATGAATTATGTTTTACTTTAGTCTCTTTGATCTACATTTTGAAAATCAGTTTCCAAATAACTCTCTACTCAATAGTAAAAATAGAACCATTCTAAAAAATTTTCAGACTAATCTATAAATGCTTCTAACATAAGCATAACCATTGTTGAGTATTAACTATAGCTTCTTTACCTATGATCCAAATGCTGCAAATAAAACAGGAACAAAAAATCATGGCCAGTCTGTTCTGATCAAGCTCCTAGCACCTTAAAATTAAGAGGCTCTGTGATTTAGCTTTTGCTTTTCCATTCTGAGAATTAAATCCAGAGCATTTCTTCTAGTTAATTATTTCTTCAATTCTTTCAACTAGAATGAGGGTTTTATGAGATTCGTAACAAAAGCTTAACCCCAGTGCAAATAGAAAGCTTCAATAATGGTTAAACAGTGTAGATTTTTAATAGCTAATACTATTTTCATATCATAAAATTTTGTCAAACAAGGAGGAGCTATATTCCAAGAAATACATATCTTACCACATTTACATTTATGTTTTTAGAAGACATTCAATATCTGAAAAAATGTAAAATTCAGCCTAGTAGAAGAAAAAAGGAGACTCTGTGTCTTAAAGGTAGGGGAAAAAAATAACACCCAATCATTCTGAATGCGTTGCTTTAGTCATCTGGTTTCATTCTATTAATGACCTTTAACATCTGCAAAAATATTGTGAAAAGCTAATTTTGTTTGTACTGAGGTGGTGCAGAACGGTTTCTGGCTGTCACTCTAGGATGTGCTATAAAATAAAATTGTCATTCTGGGATCCTGACAAAAACCTACTGTACAGATCCAGTTTATTTACAACATCCAGGAATGAAAAGAAAACAGAATTTTACAGCATGCCAACAAGTGAAAAATGAATAGCTCTTACATATTTGTGTGTGTGTGTACACTAGCAATATTACATGAAGATAGCTTCCCAAGATTAAAGATTTTTAATAAGATTGTCGGACATGCAACAAAAATTCTAAACAGCATAACTATTTCTCGACAAATGTTATACTGCTAAAATGTTAAAGCATTCTTCAGCAGACTGTTTTGATTTACTTCAGGAGCTGCATAGAAAAGAAAAATGGCCCCCCATCCTCATCTTCACAAGTCTTGTGTTCCCATTAATTAAAAAGGAATCTCTGGGAAAGAAGTGGTGTCTTTAGCAGGGCTAATGTATTGTCTTTCCAGTCTTAGAGGCCAAGGCTAAACTATGCCCAATATCCACTCAAAGAAATTGTTGTAACTATACCAGCTTTGTCCTTAATAGTTATTCATTCTCAATTGCCCTGTCCAATTTTGCAAATGATTTGTGGACTGCAACAAAATCTTCAGACCCAGATTTCTGGATATGATGAATGCAAGAGCTTCATGGTTCAGGAGTTTGATGATCACCATATGCCCAGTTCAGAGATAGAAGAATAGTAGTTCCAAATAGTAGCCTGATGAAAGAGGTTTGGCTGCCATTTATTCAAGGTTCTATTGGATAGTTATGTCCTTCTGCTAACATAACTGTCATGTGACCAGACATTGGCACCTGACTACTTCTAATGAAAGAGAATTTCCTGCCTTCCAAAGCAGCACAATATCTTTGAGAAACTTAGATTTTTACAAAATTTTCAGACTTTAGGAACAAGTCTATTACATACCTGCAACCCTAATCACATGGGAGGAAGAGATTGGAAAGTTTGTGCTTAAAGGACATCCAAAGCAAGACCCCAGCTCTCAACAAATAAGCCAGACATGGTTCTACACAGTTATATGGAAAGCAAAGAATCAAGTTCAAAGCTGTTCTCATACAAAACACATGAGACCTTGTCTTAAAAATAGATAAAGCATAAAGGGATGAGACCTGGCTCAAATGGCCATCTGGTTTGAAATCATGAGGACCTGAGTTCAAACCTGTCTTCATGACTGTCTCTCTTGACAGGTAGCCTGTGCCATGACTTAAAATTCACCCATTATTGGAAAATTTTAGTTATTTATAAAAAATAGCAAAGATGGAACAGGCACATTAGATAGATAGATAGATAGATAGATAGATAGATAGATAGATAGATAGATAGATAGATAGATAGATAGATAGATAGACAGATAGATAGATAGATAGATGGATAGATAGATGATAGGTCATACATGCATATTATATATACATACATGCACATATATTAGAAAGGACAACAGAGTCACAACAGAATATTGTTTTCTGATGTAGACATATTTTATCAATGAATAGTGTCTTTAGACAGACCTTTACAACACTTTCTTATACTAAACTCATCAGCTTAGACAAAAAAAAAATTACTAAGCTCTTCACAATAGTTCTAGCCAAATTTATCCCTTGAATCTACAGTAGTGACTTTCAGGGTACTCATTGCTCAGAACTTTGTCATTTGCTTTATTTTTCATTACTCAATTTGACTTCTAATTGTTATCTATTGTAATGTAAACAGAATGACCAGGTAACAGGCTTTCTGGCCAATCCATCTTCTGCCTAGCCTAGAACTTTGTCAAAGGCACTCAAAGAATAAGAATGGAAGCCCTAACTTTCCTATCTGGGCTTCTATAAAAGTTTTGTCTCCGTCTTTAGTCACTTGTACTTCAAACTCCTAAGTGCAGTCATAATGGAGAAAATTCACTGAATAGTGCCAAATAAATACCTGCTGGGCTAGAATTCCCCCTACTGTGAGGGAGAGACAGTGATCTATAGGCATCCTTCCTGTCTGTTGACATGCTTTCAAGATGAATAAAGCTTTATCGTAACCTCCCTTTCTGGTTATTCTGGTTACTGATTGCCATCCTACCCAGTTATCATATCTCAGCTCTTCTGCATTTGCACAATGGATGAACTTTGGAGTGATATATTTTCTTTCCATATCCAAATATGTACAGTTCCATAATGGACCATCTGTCATTATGAGATTCCATGCAGACTACAATGCCCTAAACTTTCGTTGTCATAGCAACCACACCAAAGTCTCCAAAGCAAATTTGTAATCATTTCTACTCTGAGATTCTGTCCAACATGGGCTAGGAGTTAACATCCCAGAAATTTAAGTTACTCATAGCACTACCTTTTCTGTAATTAATGCTTAACTTTGTATGCCTCAGATTTCGATGAACTACATTATATTATTTAAAAGGGGGAGGAAAATTGTCTTTCAGTAAGCTGTGGGGTTTTTTTCACTTTTTTTTAGTTTTGGAGAGGAAAGTTAGTCTTGGTTTGAATTCTTGACAGACACTCGGATGTAGCAATCAAATCTTCCTTTTCACTTTGCTGAGGATCAATTTTAGAAGAGCTGAGGGGGGGAAATCAACTCATTGTTCATATTCTTGTCTCATATCTCATAGTATTCCAAAGCATCTGTGCTATATTATTGTAGGAAAAGGGAACCAAGAGAGTATTCTGGGGAGAAGAAAGAAAAATACTGTTTTTCATCTTGATTGGCTTTATTTCTTTCCTTCAGAGACCCTCTCCTGCTGATCTTTCACTTCTTTCTTGTCCCCCAGGCATGGAAATTTTTCTTCTCCTTTCCCTTTTATTTTCAGCCATTCCACAGCATGAACAGGGATGACTGCCTGGTGTTCAAGGGGAGGGCTGCATGGTGTTCTTGGCTCCCAGGAGAACCAAGAAACTGGTAACTCTCCCTGCTGCTGCCTGGGGTCTCTCAAGCACTTTCCCAGTTTTCATCCTTACATATTTTTTTTTAACTTTCAAAACAGAGTCAATGGTTTTCACTTACTGACTTGGGAGACAAAAGTATCTTATCAGTTGAAAGGAGAAAATGAGTTTTGGAGATACTAGAGGTCGCTGTTAAAAAAAAAAAGTTTAAGTAAGGAATGGGACAGAGGGAGGCTTGTGATGACGAGGAAAAGGAAGCATCCTCCTAACTAGAGGAAATATGTTAGGATATTGATGCACTCATTCAACAAGAAGCTAGGAACTGTCTAGTTGCTAAAGAAATAGCTTAAAAGGTAAGTGTAATATGATCCCATGACTAGAGTGTGAGCCCTCAAAAGCAATTGGTAGAAATAAGATAGGGAAAACTATTTGATTGGGTATTTTAGTACTCTGTCTCTCTCTTTATAATGATGTAAATTATATAATATTTTGTTTCACTTTATTTTACCGATACTCCATGCTCATTATTTAAAATATTGAATACAGAAAAATGTACACTTAAAAAATTCAAATATGGCACCTAAAGATAGACATTTTTTTAAAGTTTGGAATATATGGAGGGAAAGAGTATAAAGAATTGCAGCAGTGGTACTCACCAGACAGACACTGCTGAAGATGAACTAGTGGATGGGAATGGGAGGGAGGGGGTGATATTGTCCAAAAAGAAATATGCTATTTGCCTTACCTGAGTAAGTATAATCCTCTGTACATCACAATAAAAAATTTGTTTGGCATATACTCTTCTAGGCTTCCCCACACAAATCTTACATAGCTCTTTTGCTACATGAATATGTGTGTTTAATTCTAGACTGTGCCCCCCTAAAATGATGATATAAGACTCTCACAAAGTAGCAAAAATATTTTATAATCATTATTTAAATGTTGTATAATTGTTCATAATGTGATCAAAACACAATGTCAATAAGCCAATTGACCAGCATCAAAGAAATGGGTTTTTTTTTTTAGCTTTTTGGCTAAAATGCTTCCAAGAACATCTTATTTTTTAGAGTGCAAATGCAGCTCCTCCCCCCAAATACCACAAATTATGCCATCAGGTTTCCAATATTTGGAGAAATGGCAAGGGTCTGCATGTCAGGAATGGATAAGCCGCTCCCTGGAAAACTACTTTTGTGATCATGCTATCTCTTCTCCAGGTAATTATGGAGAGAACATCTTTAAATTATTTTTCAGCATATACTCACCTAGGAAAATTAATATTTCTTAATATTTCCAATATATAAGATCATATCCAATGCAGTGCATGACCGATTTATATTTCTTTTCATTATGTTTTTCTTCCCCCACTGACTGATTATGATATCCTGAATACTAGAATCGCATGTCCAAGTTGTACTGTTGCCCTCTGTACTAGGCCAGACAGATACTAAATGAGGGTTACTATGAGAGCTCAAAGAAGCGAAGAAGTAGTGTTTTTAAGGAAATGAGGAGATACAACTTTAGATGATCCCTAAAGGAAGAATAAAATACTGATGTGTTGGGGGCATAGGGAAGATTCTGATCAAAATTGCCAAGAATGAGTTTCCTAATTGATGTTGTAGGAGCTGAAGAATTGAGATTTTGTGAAGACAAAATTGGGACAGTGATAATATAAATGATCCTTTTCTCTATAAAGGGAGCTCACCACAGTGTGAGCCTTCAACCATCAGGTTAGTGATCAGAAGCTCCTATAATGATGGTGAGAAGGATGAAGTAACAGAAAATTTCATCCAGGAAGTTGTCTCCAAAGGTTTGCGTGAAATCTGCATTCCTTAATCTCTATGAAGCCAAGAAATTGCTACTCTGGGATTACACACAACCATTTTTTAAGCTGGGCAAGTGGAACACAAGTCTCTTCTTAGCATACAGACATTTGCATGCATACTCTTTAGAGGACAGATACGGGACAGGTAAGTCCATGGTACAAAGATCTGTTTGAAGTTTCATGTATCTGAATTTCTTGCACCTGAAGCTTTCAGGTGACACAAGTGTTGTGCAGTTCTATATACATGTCCATGTTTTTATGCGTGCATTATGTATTTAAGTATATGTGTGCACAGTTGACAAAAACCATGAATTGCTCCTTTTACACTGATTGCATAGCTAAAATATGATAGAAACTACATAGTCATTAATCATTGCAAATAATGTCTCTGCTTGGAAATGTGTGACTGAGGCAGAGAAAGATGAGCGACATAAGACACCAGTTAACCTTTATACCTAGCTCTCCATTCCAAAAGAGGAAGATAAAGGCTGTTCCACACATTCATCTTACTGCCTCAATTACTTGAAGTGGATAATCAGCTTAACACTGTAAGGACGATGTTGAATATGTGTTGATTTCTCTTTGGTATTGATTGCTGTGCTTTGACATAGTGTTCTAGTTATTATGCACCAAGGCACCACCTGGCTTCATTGTCTGTCTTGACTATTCAATGCATCAGGTGATCATCTTTTCTGAGGGTATTTTTTTTCTTCATTGTGTATAGTTGCCAATATATATGCCCAGAACTTCAGACACAGTTTATTAGCTGACACAACAGTTTCCATTTTAAAATATTATTTGGTAAAAATAATCTGTACAGTTTTCGACAGAATTCTCTCTGAAGTTCAATGGTTTCATATTTGATAGATATAATTTCAGTTTTTTAGTAGATCAGTGTGAAAAATATAACAGGTGTACCATGATACATATATGAGCAACCCAACAAATACATGCTGAATAACAATTATAATGAGAATCATTATTGCCTACTCTCACAAAGAAACATGTGCTTATATAGGGCATGTATTTCTGCCTACTCACCTGTCCACATGAGACAGATGTCACCCCCAAAGAATCAAGAGCAATGTTATTTCCCTGTCTTTGGTATACCTGAGAACCAAGCATCCCTTTTGTAGCTCCAGTACCTGCACTGTTGGGAAAAAGAGAGCAGTCTCCAAACTTCATGTTATCCTTGTGAGTTATACCCAGAAAGCCAGAATCCTGCCAAACAATTGCCCCCAACCAATACCCTGTCTGCGATGTATAAATACAAGAGCACATGAGCTTTCTTTCAGTTATTCACACTTTATTTTAAAAAAAAGATCAATTTTGTCATTGATTCAGTCTGTTGGCCTGAGGCACCCCATCAGTCTTTTCTTCACTCCCCTAAAATCTGAGTAACTGAAGCTTCTTATATTTCTGACAATAAGTCAACAAGAGCCAAGTTCCTTGGTGCCTTAGAGGCCCTGTCCTCTAGCCTTCCACAAATGTGTGGGTTAGGGATTACTCTGCATATCCTTACCTGATGATTGAGCCTCTGAAATATCTCTGTGAACAAATACCTTCTACTTCATCCTCAGCACATGCAAGTGTCTGATTCTTCTTAATAAGTACAGCATCAGAATCTTGCCTTGCTGATTTCCCAAGCACTAGGGTACTTTCTGTGATGAACCATTTATCCAACTTGCTAATGATGAATAACCAGTTCAACTGGGAGCACAGTTCTTCAGCTGATGGCAGATGCTCTCATATAAAAACTGTTCATCAGAAATTCTCAGCTGAAGATGATGGCAATTGCTTCTTCAGAGAGAATTTAGAGCCTGCCTTCTCTGGAGATATAACCTGACTTTAAGATGAAATAAATGGTAGGGGGAAAACAAAGGAGGAGACAACAATGCTTGAAAAGAAATGTACTCATTACCTTGCTCATGTAACTGTAACCCCTCCTCTGTACAGTATTCTCACAATGAAAGAATTTGTTTACAAAAATAGAAACTGCAAGCTGGACACCACTGGTATATGCCCATTATCCTAGCTAGATCTGAAGATTGTGGTTCAAAGCTAGCTTGAACAGGAAAGTCCATGAGATTCTTATCTGCAATTAACAACCAAAAAGCCAGAAGTGGAGCTGTGGTTCTTCAAGTGGAAGAGTACTAGCCTTGAGTAAAAAAATTTCAGGGACGGCGCCCAGGCCCTGAATTGAAACCCCAGTACCTGCACACACACACACACACACACACACACACACACACACACACACAATATGCTCATGTAATTGTAACCCCTCAGTACAGTATTTTCACAATAAAAAAGCATTTTTTTTTAAAAGTGAAAACGGGTTATACCGTGGGGGAGGAATATATCAAAGAAACAAAAAAAAATCACATGGTACATTATAAGTAGGTTAAAAACAATAATAAAGCCGGGTGCTGGTGGCTCACGCCTGTAATACTAGCTAGTCAAGAGGCTGAGATCTGAGGATGGCAGTTCAAAGCCAGCGCGGGCAAACTCCGTGAGACTCTTATCTCCAATAAACCACTAGAAAACCGGAAGTGGCGCTGTGGCTCAAGTGGTAGAGCACACGCCTTGAGCTGAAGAGCTGAGGGACAGTGCTCAGGCCCGGAGTTCAAGCCCCACAGCCAACAAAAATAAATAAATAAATAGTAACAAGAAAGAAAAAACCTCTTGTGTCCCTGTCTTGAGGTTCGTCTCTCTTAACATCATCTTATCTGGTCATATGTACATAGCTTTTGACCTTTTCTGCTTGTCCTAGACTTATACTAGTTATTGCAAATAAGGGAAACCATGGGATCTATATTTGATTCCAGTGCCCTGCATCTTGTATATATACTTTCCTAATTTGGGGAGGGGAAGGGAAAAAACAAAATGCTTAAGCAGGGATACAGGTTGACCCATTGTAACAATGAGATGTACAAGACATTATGTTGAAAACAAACTTTACAACTTTGGTGGGGGGAGTAGTTGGGAGATGGGAGGGAAGGGGTGGTAAGGGAACAAAGGAGGAGGTAACAATGCTTGATAGGAAATGTACTCATTACCTTATTCATGTAACTGTAACCCCTCTGTACAGTATTTTTACAATAAAAAAACAAAAAATAATAAACTTCAGATATGAATGACGCTGTCCCTAGCCCACCTATTCCATGAGAGATTTAATAGTTGCCCACATATTCAGTCTAAACCAGAGAGATACCAAGTAGAATTATTTATTATTATTGCATGCTCTCTACCAACATGCTCTCTCAACCAAATGACTATTCTAAAAAAAAAGTGACATTGGAATCTCCATACTGTTTTCCCATGACAGGTAAATTACATTCTCATCATTTACTATTGTGGGGTGGGGGAGGTGGAGATGGGGGTGTGAGTTGTGTGCACACCAGACCTGGGACTTGAACTCAGGGCCTGGTTGCTGTTTTTTTTCTTAATCTAGCTTTTGTTAGAAATCGTCCCAGCTTCCCAAGGCTATCTACAAATTCAACGTGATACCTATCAAAATTCCACCCTCATTCTTCAAGGAAATAGAGGAGGCAATCCAAAAATTCATATGGAACAATAAAAGACCCCGAATAGCAAAAACGCGCCTCAACGGAAAGAACACTGCTGGAGGAATATCAATACCAAATTTCAAACTCTACTATAAAGCCATAGTAATCAAAACAGCTTGGTATTAGCATAAGAACAGACCTCAGGACCAATGGAATAGAATTGAAAACCCAGAAATGAACCTACAGACCTATAGCCATCTAATCTTCGATAAGGAAGCTAAAACAATAGAATGGAAGAAAGACAGCCTCTTCAGTAAATGGTGCTGGCAAAATTGGTTAACTACATGTAGAAAACTAAAGCTAGATCCTTATATATCACCCTGCACCAGAATCAACTCCAAATGGATCAAAGACCTTGAACTCAAAGCAGACACTCTGAAAACATTACAGGATGGAATAGGAGAAACCCTAGGTCTCCTTGGCTCAGGCCGAAATTTTCTGAATAGAGACCCGGAAGCACAACAAATCAAAGAAAGGTTGGACAAATGGGATTGCATAAGGTTGCAGAGCTTCTGCAGGGCAAATGACATAGCTAGCAAGATCAATAGAAAGCCCACCGATTAGGAGAAGATCTTTACTAGCCATACAACGGACAAGGGTCTCATATCTAAAATATACTTGGAACTCAAAAAATTAAACCACCCAACAACAAATCCTCAAAGAAACAACTGCCCAATAAATAAGTGGGCGAAAGACTTAAAGAGAAGCTTCTCTGAAGAAGAAAGAAGGATGGCCATTAGACACATGAAGAAATGTTCAACATCCCTAGCCATAAAAGAAATGCAAATCAAAACAACATTGAGATATCACCTCACTCCAGTTAGAACAGCAAAAATCAAGAACTCTAACAACAACAGATGCTGGAGGGGATGTGGACAGAAAGGAACCTTACTTCATTGTTGGTGGGAATGTAAACTTGTTCAACCACTTTGGAAAGCAGTATGGAGGTTCCTCAAAAGACTTCACATAGATCTCCCCTATGATCCAGCAATCCCACTTTTGGGCATTTACCCAAATGTTTCCAAACAAGACCACACTAAAGCTACCAGCACAACTATGTTTATTGCAGCATTATTTACCATAGCTAAGATATGGAACCAACCCAGATGCCCCTCAGTAGATGAATGGATCAAGAAAATGTGGTATATATACACAATGGAATTCTATGCCTCCATCAGAAAGAATGACATTTCCCCATTTGTTAGGAAATGGAAAGGCTTGGAAAAAATTATATTAAGTGAAGTAAGCCAGGCCCAAAGAAGCATAGGTCCCATGGTTTCCCTTATTTGCAATATCTAGTATAGGTATGAGTCAAGCAGAAAAGGTCAGATAATGTGATGTTAGGAAAATGAACCCTTAAATATGTATTTTAATGTTTTCGTTTCTTTCATGCATATGTTTCTAATGCATTTATAAGATTATTTCTTTGTTGCTTTGTATGTCCCTCCCCCACAGTGTAACCCCCGCTTTCACTATATTTGATGTCAGTATAACATGTGGAGGAGATGGGGGCAAACAAGTCGTTTAAGGATTCAGGTGGACCTGTTGCAACAATGAGAAGTACAAAATGTCATGTCAAAACCAGCTTTACAATGTCGGTGTGGGGGGGGAGGGGGGTATAATTGGGTGGGGGGAGGGGGGAGGCTGGGAAGGGAGTTGAAGGGTAAACAAAGGAGGAGGCTGCAATGCTTGGTAAGAAATGTATGCATTATCCTGCCCATGTAATTGTAGCCCCTCTGTACAGTATGTTCTCAAATAAAATAAAATAATATTAAAAAAAAAAAAAAGAAATCGTCCCAGCTAAGATTTTATGGAACGTAAGGGAGAAAAGTCACTTCCTTTTCTCTCATCTTTATTTGACAAAGAGGATCTTAACTGCAAATTCTTAAATCCTGAAGTTGAATTGAAAATATTAGGCTGCATAAGTATGTTTTTTTAATCTTGTTCTTTAGAAAAAGTCTAACAATATTCAACAAGAAATATACTCACTACCTTATGTATGTAACTGTAACTCCTTTGTGCATCACCTTAGGAATAAAATTTAGTTAAAAAATAAATTAAATTTTTATAAGTCTAAAAATAATTGCAAACAGACAATGTAACAGCAATTAGCACACCTCCAAACCAACTTATATGAGCTATCCCAGTATCATGGCCTAATAGATTCTTGTCAGAAAGTCTCAGCACTAATTTGAAGATTCTCGATTGACTTAATAATGAGATGAGAAGCATAATGTGTGGATTTCATTTTTTGGTTTTGTTTTGTTTGGTTTTGCGTCAGTGTTGGGGCTTGAACACAAGACGTTGGCATAGGTCCTGAGCTTTATTGCTCAAGCCTGGGTGCTCTACCAGTTGAACCACAGCTCCACTTCCAGCTTTTTGCTGATTAATTAGAAATAAGAATCTCATGGACTTTCTTGCTTAGGCTGGCTTCCAACGACAATTCTCAGATCTCATACTACTGAATAGCTAGAATTTTAAGTATGAACCACTGGTACCCAACCTTACTGTTGTTTTACTTTTTGAATCTAACAGATGATATTATATCTCATTATGGCTTTCATTTGAATTTACTTAATTAATGGTGTGAAAAATAAGTTTGTTTTTAAGAGAAAGGTTTTACATACTTCCCTTCAAAATTACACACAGGTGATTCCATTTTCTTAGGAAATTGGCTGTGACAGCAATTTTTTGGAAATTCAAATAAGCATGCTTCTATTATTTTACTACTTTATGATTAAGTCAAGTATAATTAGGTATATATATAGACATAAGTAACTTTACAAAGATTTTGGTTTATTTCTCACAAAAATATTTTTGCTGCCACAATCAGATATGACACACTGTTGTTTTAGAACTCAGGCCTCTTTTTATTTTTCAGTACTGAGATTCACATTCAGGCCTTGCACTTGCTTGGCAGGCATAATTCTTTGTGTCAGTTTCCCACTATGACTGGTTTGCCAGGAGAACATGACACCCAACTTCTTTCATGGAGGTAGTATCTCAAGAACTTGCTTGTGTAGGCTGGCCTAGAACCACAATCCTTCCAATATCAGTTTTCCACCTGGCTGGAAAAACAGGCACCATGCCCAGATACTGATTGAGAAGTAGTCTCATGTGTATACATGAGATGACCTCAAACTACAATCCTCCTCCCCATTTCAGCCTCCCAAGTAGCTAGGATTACAAACAGACTCCCCCGGCACTTGGTATATTCAGATCTATTATTTTCCTCTGCATATTTTTGAGGCTTTCCAACAATCTATAACTACAAGACAAGCTACATACTACAAGAAGAATCCATTTTTACACAAGTCCTCATCTGGAACAAAAGGATTGTGAGACGCTCTGAATTAGTGTTCTTTGAGGACTTGGCATAAACTAAGGACTAGAAACGTGGACTAGAGCTGATCTGAAAGAAAATACATAGAAGCTAGTGAAAAATGTAGAAGGTACTGAAAAGCCTGACATCCCTTTCTCTTTTCTAGAAGTAGGTCTATGACTTGTTCCTTCCCATCAGATTTCCAAGGCATATGGGCAAAGAGTGTGTGAAGCAGGCCTTAGGCCTTGGACCTGGATGTGTATTGTGTAGCCACCCAATTGTAGCTACTATGCAGCAAGTGCAAGGAGATCAGAGGTCAGGCATCAAAATTTCTTTTTCTGAAACCTGCTTTCAGACACCAAATCACTTATCATCTGGTTAATTTACACTACTCAGCAAACACAATCAGCTTCATCTCTGTCGCCACCTTCTCTTTGATCAACCTTGTTTCCAGCCCCGACTTCACATCCACAAGCAGAGGTAAACCTGCCCAGGCCCACGCTAGGCTCTCTCCCCACAGTCTTGTCATGTTGACCTATTTTCTTCTTTTACTCCCCACCTCCACACTTTCCCCAATCAGAGTCTAGAGACAAGGGTTCATTTTCTAGTTATGTGTCTTATTAGCTGAGTGAACTTGTGCAAATCACCTATTGTTTCATAGCTCATGATTTCACTGGTGGAAAGGGAATGAAATGAGGCTTGCTTCAAAAAGCTGCTATGGAAACCAAATAAGATATTTCTGCATGAAAGTATTTTAATGAATGGTGTAAAATGTGTGTATAACTTCCAGAGCTGGAACAAGTTCCTCAAATGGATAGACATCTTCTTTCTTATCTTATCCCAAAATACCCCTAATAAGCCATCTCTTTAGCAGAATTCACAGGAACTACCTTGGCTCCCAAATAATTGTCAGTATCACAGAATGGGGGCCAATTAATTATTTTTCCTATGTCAAGGTATTTTTTAATTCTCTATTCCATTTTATAAGGACTTCTCTTCCCAGAATCAAAGGCAGCATACAAGTGATCTCTCTGCTTTACCCTGTGGTCCTCTAGCCAACAGCAATCGGAGCACCATTTCAACTAGGATAGCCTTCACTTCCATTAGTAAAAATACACTCAGGAGATGTAGCAAATTAGAATTCATACTCTTAGAGCCTGAAATATTAAAGAGAAATGTTGCGACTGTGCTTTATTGAAGGAAAGAATGCATTTTGGAAAGTAAAGAGTCAAATCTGCCCACCCCTGCAGGAGTTACTCAGCCAGTCCTGGTTCACTCCTCCCGCTCTTAGCCTCTCATAATGTAAAACATTTCTTCATTTCCAGCAGATAATACTTTCAGTGAAAAGGTAATTTTTGAAGTCTATTACTTGCATTCTTAGTGAAGAGCACAATGGAGCATTTTGTTCTAATATGCCATTGAAATTGTTTGAGTAGGTACAGCATGGAATCAAATGCAAAATGTCAAAATGGTTTCCATTAAGTATGCACATTTGCTCTGCTTCCCTTAATGGCCATGTTTTTGTTCTTTTCCTTCATCTTCGCATCTATAAGATGAAATGATTCAGTTGATGTAACTGAAAAGTACATTGAAAAGGTAGAGAGGAAATTACAAAAGCATCAAGCCTCAATTCCACCCACACACTTTATTTTATAATGAAGTTTAATAATGATAGAAACTGTCATTGAATTTAAGCATCAGTCATTTCTGCAATTGTATTTAATGGGAATATCTCATACAGCATAATGTTTTATAAAAACATGGCAGGGATTGTATATTATACTGAACTAAAATGTCATAATGAAATCTTAACTAGATGCTATTACAGTAATACATATTATGTTAAGAGAAATTTACTCCAACCTTTAAAGATAAAATACTGTATTTCAACACCATCAGTTCAAATAAAAAGCATATTTTACTTAGAAAAAAAAAAGTTTTCTCCTGTTTGCTAGACTTAATATGTACATATATATACATATATATGTATATATATATATATATATATATATATATACCCATTACTTCCTATAATAAGTGTTGTTCTATTGTGCCTTTGATGGCACATATACAACAAAATTTTTATTTATTTTTTTGTCAGATGTGGGGCCTTAACTCTGGGCCTGGGCATTGTCCCTCAGCTCTTCAGCTCAAGGCTAGCACTCTAACTCTTGAGCAACAGCACCACTTCTAGATGTTTTTGCTTATGTGTGCTGAGGAATGGAACCCAGGGCTTCATGCATGCAAGGCAAGCACTCTACCACAGAGCCACATTCTCAGCCCCAATTTTTAATTTTTTTGACTCAAAAATATTATCTCTAGAAAAAAAAATGTGACCTTTATACGGTATAGGTTTTTGAGCTCCAAAAGTATTTGAGTTACTTCTTGAATCTGGCTTCAAGAAGGAAATTTATTCCCAATGATACACCCCATCAACTCCCACTTTCCCATTAGGTCCTTGTTGAGGCCACCATAGACTAGGGAAGCCTGACCCTGGTGGCCATTTATGTGCTGAGTCATTCAACAGCAACTGCCTTTGTCTTGTTTTCTGACAGTGTGTCCTGCTGATGTGTGCAAAACTGGGGCACAATATCACAGGAAACCCACACCTGAACATTCTCATTTTCCACTGCCCACTCACTTTCCACACGACTCACCTCACAGCTGTCTCTGCCCACATCAAAAAGGTCCAGCAAATCACTAAAGGTGCTGAGGAGCATTCGTTTTCACTTGATAAGGTGTGGAGGAGGGAAATACATTTTTCCCATTGAGTGTTATGTCTTCTCTTCCCTACTGTAGTAGAAAGGATGAGAAGGAAGTTTCCCTGATTTTTTTCAACAGCACTTCCTTAGAACCCATGGTATATTCAACAGTGATCAGGAGATAAAAGCATCAGAGCAGAGCAAAGAATACCTGCATTGTGATGACATTTGCATGTCTCACTATATTTCTCCACATGATTTTTTTCCTTGTTAGGTCTTGGTTTATGAGGTGCTTTGTGTTTGTGCATTTTCTTATTTTATCTATTTATTTTTTGGGGGATCCGGTCATGGGGCCTGAACTCTGGGCCTGGGCACTGTCTCTCAGCTCTTCAGCTCAAGGCTAGCACTCTACCACTTGAGCCACAGTGTGAATTTTCTTTTTTGAATGATTTTTCACAAATAGAACAGGGTAGCTGTACTAGATTCCATGTATATGTGTACTTGCCACGAGAGGGCAGTATAATACCACCACACATAAAACAAGAAATAAAATGGGCCCAAGAGACTTCAGATAAGTACTACTACCCCTGATGCTACCCCCAGAAATTAAATATCATCTCCCTTACATTCAATGTGATATATTTGTAAAGAGGATCCACAGCTATGACAAACATTTCATTTATCTACTGATGTGCAACCAATCACCCATCAAACTTTCTGGTTTAAAACAATAATGACTAGCCGGGCACTGGTGGCTCACGCCTGTAATCCTAGCTACTCAGGAGGCTGAGATCTGAGGATCGTGGTTCAAAGCCAGCCCGGGCAGGAGAGACCGTGAGACTCCTATCTCCAATAAACCACCAGAAAACCAGAAGTGGCGCTGTAGCTCAAGTGGTAGAGCGCTTGCCTTGAGCTGAAGAGCTGAGGGACAGCGCCCAGGCCCAGAGTTCAAGCCCCATGACCGACCAAAAGAAAAAAACAATAATGACTAATCATCAGTTTCTTTTTTGAATTGCACTCAATTGGGACATTCTTCCGAAGTGATTTTCTGTGACAAGACAGAGCTGAGGTCACTCTGATAGCTGTTTTCAGCAAGGACTTGGCTGAAGCTGGAATGTCTAAGATAGCCTCTCAAAAACCAGGGCTTTCCCCAACATGACCTATCACTATTGAAATCTAGCACAAGTTTCAATTCAGCCTGGTAACAAGGCATCCACACACTAGCTGTTCCAAGTGGACAAACTCCATAAGTCAAGTGTGTACAAAGTGTCTGCTTCAAACACATTTGCTACTACTCTGCTGGTCTAGTCGCTGATGTGCGAGAGATGACCAGTAAGCCTAAGTATCCGCAAATTAAGCTAGCAATTGAACCATCCAACACAGAGCCATAAAATGATTCTCAGATCTGCAAGCACAAAGTCAGAAAACTCCCAAATATGTTTTATCAAAAATCTATGTCTAGTTTGCTCACTGAGCCATAAATAATAAAAAATGGTTTTGACACAATTTGCAAATTGACAGAAAAATAGGCCATGTGGCCACTTAGCACAGTTTTTCCTCTGCCTAGGAATGCACAAATGCCAGCTCTGGCTCCACGATTTGGGGACCTAAAATTCAACTTTTTAATGAATACCCATGATCAAGCAAGCTAAAAGGCAAACCTAGAGATAAATCAACTTCCAAAATGTAGTTTTAAGGCTGAGGAATATAGCTTCATAGAAGTGTTGGCTTAATATGCAAAAGGCTCTGAGTCTGATCTCCACGACTGAAAAGGTAACTTTATAGTAGATTTCAATTTAGTATAAAGACAGACCTACCTGATGTATAAGTGGAAGCTACTTACAAACTTACTCTTTATAAATAAATGTCCCCAGGAAAATAAATGATAAAGGCAGAGGTTTCTTTGTGAACACAATTTGGAAGAAAAGCTGGATAGTCTCAAGGGATGTTCCCATTAAGGCTGATGAATCACCCTTCTCTGTTCTAAAAACATCTCTATATTAAGAAGAGACTCTGTTTTGTTCAATTATAGCAACATTGCCTCTTAATAAGACTAGAAAAGCACTGTTATAGCATGGTTTTTGCTAGCAAAGATTATGGACAGGATAAAGAACAAAAGTCAAAACCTCCACATTTGTGTGTTGCATCACAACAGTAATTTGTCATCCTTGATAATATCCGTTCTTATGATGCACAATCTAGAATGCTGATACATAATGTTGATTCAGTAATGAGTGTACTTCCATTTTTAAACTGATACATCCCCAAGGCTAACAAACCACTGTAGCCAAATGATGCTTTCATAGTTCTGTTAACATCTGCCAATGATTGAACTTAAAATAGAATCCATCAACAAGTCCAAATTCACTTCCCAGCATCAACATTAAAAGTAAACAACAAGGCTTTATATTAAATTCATTTACATATTAACTTAGATGCTCTACAAGTGTAACTGCATACAGTGCCATTTCTTCTGATCTCTTAGTGAATTAGAAACAAGATGAGGATGAGATGTTTACTGAAATTCTTCTGCAAGAGTTTGCATTTCAATTTGCGTATTAATACTGTAAGGATCCTTCACGACCATTCCAGGGGACCACACAGAGGCAGACACACACAGGAGAGTGATTTAGTATAAGGTTTATTAGAAGGGCCATATCTTCCCCAGGAGAGGGAACAATATGGTGGGGCTACTGGTAGGCGCAGGTAGGTCTGGGTAGAGAGAGGGAGTGGCCAGCTTTATGAGAACTCTAAGGCAGGGAGGAGCTCAGGTCTGGGTGGAGCTGAGGACCTGAGGTGGGGATAATACTAACAAATATCATGAATAAATAATTTTTAAAGTTGTAAATGTGAATAATACAGACAATATTTCCTCCTAAGGTCCCTGTAGCAAAACATCCAAAAATCAGCTTTTATGAGAAAATGACAAATTTTCCACCCTGATTTTTCTTCCCCTCACCCTGACAATCAATCCCTCCCCATCATAGTACAACATGGGTTTTGGTGTTTCATTCGATGAGGGAGCAGAAATAGTCTACCCTTTGGCCAACACTGGGACAATATCTAATGCGTCCAAATCAAAATGCCACCTCGCTAAGCATTGCTACACAAAGCTGCCTCCAGAAAGCCATAGGTCTGAACAATGCCTACACGTCATAGAGCGTAACGAGCTGCTCAGTGGCTCTACATTTGGAGTCACGTGAACTACTTTAGGAAACCAATTCTGTATTTCCAACTCACGATACAATAGATCTCATTTAAATAGTTTTGTCATCTCAAACTTAATATGCCCACAATGTGCCCTGAGAATTGGGGGGCCAGGGAGGCTTGCTAGTGGGGGGTGGGGAGGGTTCTCAAATAGAGATGGCACAGCTGAAAAGAAAAAAGGAAGGCTCTAGACTCCTCCAACTCCTTTCAGGCAGATGAACTCAGCTCTTAGTTTCAGATCAGCGCGCCCTGGCTTGGATATTTCATCCGTGTGCCCAGTGCAGCCATCCTCCGTGGCTCTCCTGGCTTACTCGAAGCATAGTCTATCATATGGCCTTCTAAGACTACAGAGGTGCAGCCTTTTATGTCAAGCGACCTTTTAAAAACCTAAAGCCATGCCTGTTGTAATCACTGAGAAACGAATCTTTGTAGGACTCCTGGAAGCGTGAAGACACAAATGAAACTCTGGGGAAAGCAAGATGAGGCAAATTCTAGCTCAGCCAACAACCATGACTGTGCAAAAGTTTCTGAAGACTTGCTTGAAAAACAGATGTCTGCGTTTCTTGCTTGGGATCATTTCACTGGAGCCTTCTACAGAGTGTATGGGTAAAGGGGTGGTATTCAGGCTTTTTCATTTATAAATTGCATGACTTCTAAATTTTTCTGCCTACCCTGAGGTATTCCTATTCTGGATATCATAACAGACAGGAACGAACATTTGTTAAGAAACACCCATGTGGGAACCCATTGATTTTTTTTTCCACCTTCACTCTTAACGTATGGGTTTAAAGAAGAGCATTTTTCAAAGTGTTCTTTGTGAGACAACTCTATTCTCAGTGCAGGACACTAAATCACAGTGCTAAAAGCACTCTGAGAGCCCAGGTATCTATCTTAGGAGAGTACCAAGAAGCCATCTTCCAAGGAAAAAGACCCAGAAGGGTGTTATGGATCAAAGCAGGAGCTGCTACAGGACTTCCAGCTCCATCAGTGAGGGGCCTGACACCACACAACCAGGCTCCCAGAGCCCCTTCATTCATTCTTGAATCCTGAGGAAAGCATCGAGTTCCTTTTCACAGGTTCTGCTTCTGACTGATATAAAACATCACCTTAGTTCTAAGACCACAACGGCAACCATACATTAGGACTTTAAACATAGCCTCAAAGGGCATACAACCCACAGTGTTTCCATGCTGCTGTAGGAAGCAATAAAAATAATAACAATAATAACAGAACCCTACATTCTTTTTCATACAGATTTGTGAAATGATGAAAATACTGCTATCATTTATAGCTCCCTTTCAGCAGACACTTATTTATAAACGAACGGTTCCACAATAACTTGATGGAACCTTCATAAATCTCTCCATTGTATGGCAGTTTGTAACACATCTGATGAGAAATGTGTTTACTGTTTCTGGATTAAAAAAATAGAAAAACACAATAGAACAAGTTCATTGGTAGGTATGGGTGGCCACTTAATTTATAATAGAATCAGGAGATGAAAGTACCCATTGGAGTGGATAAAACTCCACCAGAACCCATGTTTAGCCAACATAAGCAAAGCACAGTAGTTAGCAAGTTTCTTCATTCATCAGGATTTAAAATAAATTAACTGTATACATCCTCTCAATCAGCTAAATATTTGTTCAAATCTTCAACTTGTTATTTCTTCATTAACAAGCTTTTCCCTGCTGCTTAGCAGAATTCTGGAGGAACTTTGCAAATGTCAGAGGCACTCAAGTTGAATCAGCCAGGGGAAGTGATAAAAAGGCTCATAATCAAGTGGAACTACAATGGTGACACATTTCAAGCTGGGAAATAATAGATCAATGCAGAAGGCTCTTCCCATGGGAGAATGCTGCTATTTGTTCTTATTTGTGACTTGTTTTTACTCATCCGCATCACAAGCACAATGCATCTCTGTGTTAACCTTCAATTTGTAAATGATCATTTGTATTCTAATCCTCAGAACACTTGAAGAGGAAAAAGAGGGGTGCAATTGGGAAAGAAGAAGCTGTCTTGTGAACAAAGAGAAGCAAATAAAATAACCAAAGTATTTGGGGACAGAATTAGCTTTAGCAGATCCAGGTTATATGAGTATCTTCTTCTAATTGACAACACATAACAGATATAGATCACAAAGGTCCTTGTTTTAAAAAATAAAACTTTTTTTAAAAGCTTCAGTTTAATCTGGCCTTAGGAGAGTCTAGCCTTCTCTACCTACTCTGTTGTTTCTTTGGTGAAAAGAAAAGGTTATCATTTTTAAGTTGCATATGTTTTATGTATAATTTAGTTTGTGACTACTCTCCTATCACTGGAGGCAACATAAAATGTTATATATTAACTTCGTGTGTGTGTGTGTGTGTGTGTGTGTGTGTGTGTGTGGTGTGGTGTGTGTGTGTGTGTGTGTGTGTGTGTGTGTGTGCAAATACTTGGGCTTGAATTCAGGGCCTCTAATTGGCACTCTACCACTTAAGCCACGCCTCCACTTCTGGCTTTTTGCTGGTTGATTAAAGACAAGAGCCTCATGGGCTTTCCTGCCTAGTCTGGTTTTAAACCTTGATGTTCAAATCTCATTCCCCTAAATAGCTAAGATTATAGGTGTGAGCCACCAGTACCAGGTGACATTAGATTCTTTTATATAATTCTGTGTTATCTTCAGTTCCATGGTCCAATGAGAAAGTATTACCTAGTTAATTTATCTTTTAAACCTTACATAATTTTAGATAGATATATATTACAACCCCCAATCTCCCACTCAGCAGTTTAAAAAAAGTTTACTCACAAAAAAAGCCGACTAAGTCAGCTCTTTCTTCTTAAGATATAATAATGTGATGTAAAGTGAGACTTGTTTGCAAGCAACTTAACTATCCAAAAGGCCTCAGAATGGTGGTTCATGCCCATAATCTCAGCTAGTTGGGAAATGGAAATAGAAAGATTATAGTTCAAGACTAGCCTCAGCAAAAAGTTAGTAAGACTCTATGTCAAAATAAGCCAATGGAATGGAGCATGTCTGCAACCCCAGCTATGCAGGAAGTCTAAGGATGTTCCTGAACTGAGAAAGAGAAAGAGAGAGAGAGGAGACCTCATCTAAAGAATAACTAAAGCAAAAAAGCTACAGGTATTGATCAACACCTGCTTTTAAAAGTGCAAGACCCTAGCTGAGCACTGGTGGCTCATACCTGTAATCTTAACCACTCAGGAGGCCATGATCTGAGGGTCTTCACTGGAAGCCAGTCCAGGCAGGAAATCCAATTAAACACCAAAAAGCCAGAAGTGTAGCTGTGGCTCAAGTGGTAGAGCAAAAAAGCATCTAGATTCAAGCTTCAGGACAGGCACACATGATAAAAGAAAACAAGTGCAAGACCCTAAGTTCAAATACCAATCCCAGAAAGGGAAGGGAGGGAGGAAGGAAGGAAGGAAGGAAACAAGCAAGCAAGCAAGGAATGGAGGACCAAAATCCCATGCAAGAAGCTGGAAAACAGAAAAACCCAGCATATTGATGCTTTAGTGAGTCTTCCAATTCTTTAAGTACAAACAGAAGAAAACAGAGATTGACTAAATAAAGTTTCTGTTGATTCCCATTTGAGTGCCATGTTTGTTCCTTGGTCACTAGGCCTCACCAGAGTTGCCTTCTTTTTCAAGGAGGAATTAGTACATTGCAAAAGAACCAACTCTGTAGAAGGATATGACATGAAGTCAAATGTTTATTGCTCCACAACATTACCTTCTGAAGCCCCTGTTGGCTACACAGATGTGAAGGCATCAGCCCACTCACCTATGCGACTACTGCACCCTCTGATGAGACCATCTGGACCATGAGGAAGAAAATGGTGTGAGGAGGGGACACATGGCTCAAACCAAAGAGAAAAATCATTTAAAGAGTTACTCCTCTACTATTTCTAGGAACCAAGATTTTTCATGTTAAATTAATTAAGCTTTCACAATTAGTATAGGAAGACTTTGAGCTTCTAAGCATGCAACTATTGCCAGGTCTGTAGTTAGGGTCAGATAATAGTTAAAGAAGAACCACCCTGCCTCTTCTATGCAAATTATGCCCCAAAGCATTCATTGGAAAGATCACTAAGCATGCATATTTTCTACCCTATAGATAGAAATGCTTTACTGAACCCTATCTCCATGGCCATCCACCCTCACACAACACTAGGAACGGCTGTGTAGAAGAGCCTGCTTTCTTTGGTCTAACAAGTTCTCCCACCAGACGTTTAAGAGTTCATTTTTCACTTTGCCTGGAAGTTCTACAGTTCAAAATGGAGTCATTTCATCACCTTCAACTGCAATGTGGTTTTTGTTTCATGCCTCCTTCTAAACAAGTTTTTCCTAAATATATTGCTGAGGGCTGCAAGCACCTGAAAGCGTGCTACTAAGAACAGTGGGGTGTCTGTGATAAGAAGGACTAAGCACCTCTAACAGCCTCTAACTTTTGGATTCCTAGAAAGGGAATCCACAAATATTCTGGAGATTCCAGCATGCAAACAAACTTACAGCGCTTTCCCTTTCTATTCATTTCCTTCTATTCATTTCCTTTCTATTCATTTTCTTCCTCATTCTCCTCTGATTTCTCAGGTTCTTCTAAAATGGTGTCACTAATTCCAGTGTGTTCCTGGTAAACTTATATTTGCCATCTGAATCAGCATTGTACTAAGAGCATGTTTCTTTGTGGAGTTTTTTTTTTTTTCAGGCAAGCTTACTTACTCTGATAGCAGCATTCTAATCAGAAGGCACTGTCTGTATTTAGACACTTCTTTGCCTTATGTGAGGAAGATACACTGGGAAAAGTTCTGTGCTTTCAAAGCACTGTCTTTCAGGGAGGTCTTCAGCAAAGCCATGAAACCAATTTGAATCTTACCCTCCTGTTCTGGTTTCAGTCTGTAACCCATTCCATGAATAGAACATTGTCCTCCCAGGGCAGAGGCTCAATAACTTGACATTTTCTGGGTCCCTGAATTTGTACAATGAGATATCAACTCCAATCTGTGAGCACAATGCTTCAGTGGCTGCCAAGAATGGCTGCAATATTGATGTCTTTCAATGTAGATCACATCATTCACCCAGCAGAGCTCAATAAAATGATACTGTAGTTAACAAGTTTTATAACACAAAGTTACTTTAAAACATGGAACTAATCAGAGGGAAGCCTGTTTATGCTTGTCAGCACCACATTTAATTGTCAATAAATAAACAAAGATTTGCTTCACCTATTGTCATGTATATCAAGTGAGTCATTAATCTAAACTAATGAAGCTTAAGATATATGGCAGACAGTTTTTATGGAGCTCCTTCTTAATGATATGTTTGCTTTTCATTTCAATGCCAAGAGAGCCTATTATCAGGAAAGCAGCACATTATGGTCCAAACCCATTGAAATCTACAGCTCTCCTCTTTGTTCCTAGTTCACAATAAGCAATGCTTGCACTTACATATTCATGTACTGTTGGAGATGAAAAGCATTAGTTAGACATGAATACAGGGTGGGGAATGGGGAGACAATGCAATCCATATAAGATTGCTGCTCTGTTGTGGGGTTTACACACACACACACACACACACACACACACACACACACACACACACACACACACACACACACCTTTCAGATTTTTAAGCTCACCTGAAAATTAAAAAAATTTAGTCCAATTCATGTACACATTCACTTGGGAAAATGTGAGTGTACATGTATCCTAAACACAATAAGCCCTAATCACTAAAGAGCATCCTGAATCTCTAAAGGAATCAAACCCAGGATGCCAAACTGCAAACAAATAGCTACTAGATAATAAAAGCAAATATTCTACAATTATTTCAATGTTCACATTAGTTCTAAAGCTCTGATGGTCTCCAGAGATAAAGTAATTATTTCTTATTCTGCTTCTAGTTTGGAGGAGAATAATGTGAACAAATTAACATCTATCAAATGATAATGATTTCTATACCTGGTGACATGATAAATTGAGATTGGTTGACCCTTTGGACCAATGCCATCTAGAAATTTTGCTGCAGGCTCCAAAGACCAGATGAAGGATTCTGTCATATTGCAGTTTTATTTACTTAAATCTGAAGAAATATGGTTTTAATGGGACCAGATTATGACAGAACATAATATGTCTCTGCTTGGCAGGGCAAAATACTGTTATTAAATATAGCCAGGTATCTTAATGATCTTGTCCAATAATGAATTTCCAGCCCCTTCCACAGCCCCTAGTTCATGGTGAGAGCATTGTGATTACTGGATGAGTCCATTAAAGAAATCATGAGACAGAAGGTTTTTGAAAGACCTCCTGGAAAAGCTTGCTCTTTTTCCCTCACACCATCTATTGTTTTCTCCTGTAAACACAGAAAGTAAGCCCCCCACTGAAGAGTTCTTCCTCTTCTCTGTCTTTGGGATGTTGAAGGAAGGTCCCTTAAAAAGACATGAGGCCATTCTCCCTGGACTTCTCAACCTGCCCAGATAGACATAAAATTCAACTCATTTCTTCAAGACATATTCACAGAACACACAATGAACCACATGGAGATAAGGGTTCTCGTGGGGCTCAGAAAAACACACACCACAAAGATTGAAGTGTGTGAGTAGCACTTTAGAACTATATGGACAAAGTCTCCCTTCTTAGCAGCCCAGAAAAGGCTGGCAGTGAATGGAAATTTCCAGGGCACTTGGCATACAAACTAGGCCCCAAAATGTGACTCAATGTTGACACTAACACAGGAGAAGGGTAGAATGAAGAAAGTAACTGAGCATAATAGGGTACTGAGCTTTACTTACCTAAGAACCCATAAGTTCTTCCAGTATATCTAAACATTAATATTGTGAAATGAGACCAACATCAGTCATCAGGGCCGATTTTAATTAGTAATCATAATTATAATCACTATTAAGTTTTTTTTAAGCAGTTACTATCTGCTAGGTACCAGAATTGATTTCTCACAATAAGGGGGTTTTTCTGAGTGAGGAGGTTTAGAGAGAGATAAGTGAATGGCCCAAAGCCACAGAGCTGAGCATACACAGCTGGACTCAAGTTTGTATTTCTCCATGTTCAGAGATTGGGGAAGTTTTACCAAGAAACTTTAGGCTCTTCCCCAATATGCCTCCACAAATGTAGAGAGGAAGTTGACAGGCTGCAAGCCCTGGAGTTTCTTGGTAAAACTTCACCAATCTCTGCAAACCTGTCATATGCATATACAGAAGGAAGATTAAAAACTCAGGAAGAACTCATATACTCACTGCTGCATTTTGTTGAGGAAAGTTAAACTAACAGGACCAAGTTGGCTGTTGAAGACAAGGTTGACCTCAGAGAAGTATTATTTTCCCATTATTCTCACAATAGTTATGGCTGTCCCAGGTGTCTAATGCCACATCATACATTGTATATAAAATTAGAACCCTAAGACTGGAAGTCATAACAAAAAATACAGCCAGCCTCTTTCTCTGTGAGCCCCACACCAGCAGATTCAACCAGCAGTGGATTGAAACTTATTTCAGTGAAAATGAATTTTAAAAAATAATATAAGAACAAAAAGATGAATGAAAAATTACACAATAACTATTTGTATGGCATTTATACTTTATGAAGCATTATAAGAACCCCAAGGATGATCTAAAAGATAACACAACATGCATATGTTATGCACAGTTTAGACGACAGTATGCAAAGTTTGAAAGAAATTTGTGGGTACACAGAAAACTATTTATAAGTATGCTGCTCAAAACTTCTATGAAAATATTCGAGACCTGGCTTTCTCTGGGTTAGCCTGATTGATGCATTGCTCTGTGCACTGTAGCATCCCTGGACATGAACCACGAGACACCATTAAGAAGCCTCCAGTAGTAACAACTAAAATGTCTCCAAATACTGTCAAATTTCCCTTAAGGAGCAAAACTATGCCCAATGAGACTCCCTTGCTCTAGGCACTCATGTTTAATGACCATGATTTAATCATGTCTGGGTGATTCAAAAGGCATATCAGGATCATATTATAACTGAGGATAGACACACACAAAAAGGAAAAGAGAAGCCATTTAAAGTTCTAATTATCAGCACATGAGGTAACAGATCAACAACAAAAATAAGTAGTTAATATTAGTCTTAGAATGCGTAAGAACTTTGAGCATTAACTTACTAAATTCAATGATATTACCCTGTTAGTTTTACTATTTTTCTCACATTATAGTAAGAATGTGAGTTTCCACCACTTGACCACACTATTGGGAAAAGATCAAGATGTGATTCAAGCTCAGGTTGCTTGGATTAACAATTCAGTCATCCACTGATCCCTCTTCTTTGCTTTTGTGTGTGTGTGTGTGTGTGTGTGTGTGTGTGTGTGTGTGTGTGTGTGTGTGTGTGTGTGTGTGTATGTGTGTGTGTGTGTGTGTGTCCCTCATGGGGCTTGAACTCTGGGCCTGAGCGCTGTCCCTCATCTCTTCAGCTCAAGGTGAGCGCTCTACCACTTGAGCCACTGAGCCATTTCTGGTTTTCTGAGTGGTTTATTGGAGATAAAGAGTCTCATGGACTTTCCTGCCCAGGCTGGCTTTGAACTGCGATCCTCAGATCTCAGCCTCCAAAGTAGCTAGGACTAGAGGAGTGAACCACCAGCACCCGGCTTTCTTTGCTTTCTTTAGAAAAGAAACTCTGCTTTCTCACTTAGAAGTTCATAATAAAATTTCTCCAAAAGCCTGAAATAGATAGTAATGTCATTATTATGCTTCTTCACCTGAGCTTTCGAAGAAGGTGGCTTGACCTTGAATGCTATTTCCTTTAGTAGCAGATCAGATTTGTATTGGAACCTTATGTTCTGTTAGTGTAACCAAGGCATATACACAATGCTTAAAGAATAGTATCACAACCATTGTTCTGAAAAAGGAATAATTACACCTTTTAGCTCCACATTAGGAAATGAATCTTTGCCTCTTTCAATTTCAAGGAAATAGCTTCTTAGGAGGCAGAGTATGGAAGTATTAAGTATCTATCTAGGCTGCCCTACTTTAAAAAGTTAGTGAGATTTCATCTTAAGATTAGCTGGACATACCTGAGATCTCAGTTAATGGAAGGCCATATGCAGAAATTTTATGGTCCAAGTCTTGCCCTGGCAAAGATGTTAGGCCTCATCTGATAAAGTAGGTAAAAAGGGGCTGAGAGAGAGGTTCAAATGACAGAGTTCCTGACAAGCAAGATCAAGGACTGAAATTTAACCATTCTCCCAAAAAGAAACAATTCTTTGGTTTGCTAGCAATATTATTAGTACACAAGAGAATATGCCTGTTTCTTTGGAGATAATTTTGGCTATGTGTAGATAGCATATAATTGGATCTTGTTCTTCTATTCAATTTGATCATTTCTGTCTTTAAATTGGCATATTTGGACATTATATTTCACTTCATTATCAATATGTTTTGACTTAAATGTGTTAATGTTTCTTTGTGTTCTCCTCTATTCTTTGTGCTCTCTCTATGTATGTCTTTCTCTCCCCATATCTTTCTGTCTCTGTCTGTCTGCCTATTCTATCTGTCTGTCTGCCTGTCTGTCTGTCTGTCTGTCTGTCTGTCTGTCTGTCTGTCTGTCTGTCTCTCTCTCTCTCTCTCTCTCTCTCTCTCTCTCTCTCTCTCTCTCTCTCTCTCTCTCTCTCTCTCTCTCTCTGCCCTTTCCTTCCTAGTGCTAGGTCTTAACTAGGTCTTGAGGCTTTCTTCCTCAGAGTTGGTGCTCTACCATGCAATCCATGCCTCCAAGAAAGCCTCTTGTTGATTATCTCAGATCTTAACCTCCTTAGTAATAGAATTGGAAAATGAGTATTTGGTGCCTGGCTCTTTAATCTATTGTTTCTATTTTCTCATTAGCTTTTAGATTAACACAATTTTTTTCATGTTACATTTATCCCTGTCGGTTTAATAGCTACATGGTTTAAAATAAGCAAATTTAATTTACCATAGGATAAAAGTGATAATATATCATTTAATTCAGGATGTATATTTCCATCTCTCCATTCCTATTCTTTATCCATTGCTATTAAGCTCACAGTACATAATTTTTTTACTCAAATAGTCAAGGACATTTTAGAGAAATGAAAAAGATCACAGAACAAGGTCTATATTTTCTGGTATTCTTTATTTCTTTGTAAAAATGTTTCTGTGTTATATCATTTTCCTCTATGCCAGAGAACTTTCTTTACTGCTTCTTACAGCACAATATTATTGGCAATGAATTCTGTCAGTTGTATTTTATTGAAATGAAAGGATATTTTTTAGGAATATGGAGTTCTGATTTGATAGTTCCACCTCCCCTCACACACGCGCTTGAAGTTCTGAAGCTGTTGTAGCACTGTCAGCTGGCTTTCAGATTTCCTAAAAGAAGTCTGTGATTATTCTTCTCTTTGTTCTTACACATAGTGATTCTTGAAGTGGGGCAATTTTCCTGCAGGGACATTGAAAATAGACATTTTTTTTTATTGCCACTGGGGGTGGCTGTTACTGCCACCTTGTGGACAGAGGCTAAGGCTATTTCAAAATATCTTACAATGACCACACATTTCCCACAACAAAGAATTATTGAGCTCAAATTTTACGTAGTTCTGAATTTGAAGAGCCTGTTCTGTACAAAGTTTATCTACTTTTAATATAGATGGTTTTATATTTTATGATTTTTATATTTTTCTCTTTACCACTGATTTTCTGCTATTTGACTATAAAAGTCATGGTGTATTTCCTGTGAGTGTATGTATTCTCCCTAGAGAATTAATGAGCTTCTTGGACCTATGGATTTATTCACCAAATTTAGAGAAAAATGGCCATGAACTTTCCAATAATTTCTTTTCCCTACTATTTCTTTTCTGCTTATTTGACTCCAATTACATTTGACTCTAGAACATGTTAGATCACTTGACATTATCCCACAGTTCTCTGTAAAATCTCTCTCATCATCATCATCATCTTCTTCATAAAGAAGGGCAGAAAGCCATGGGAGCCAACAGAGTGAAACATGAGATTATGAAACATGTGAACACATATGAGAGTAAAACACAAAGCCGGAAAAGTCAACAGCCTAAATGAAATACAAATGAATGTAAAAGACATCCTTTTACCACACTTTAACTCACATTGGGATTTGTTAGAGAGAAAACAAAAAGAAGTCAAATGAACCATCTAGAAGAAGTATTTTCAAAATATAGATAACAAAAAGAAGAGAATATAGAATAAAAATAACAGATACCAAGGAAAATATGGCAATCAAAAATGATGTTAAAACAGTATAAAAAGAACTAAAAATGAAATAAGACCTGAAGATACAAATCAGAAATGTCCACTATGCTCCAGAGAAAAGTAAGTATTGACAAGAACCACACAACTTGGTAGAACACTAGAAATTTTTTTTTCTTTTTAAAATTTTATGGTAAGGGTGATTACGGGGGAGGGAGGTTAACAGTTAAATAGGTAAGATAGTGAGTACACTTCTTGTCAAATGTGTTGGAAATTTTTGAATTTTAGAAATAATAGTAATATTGCAGGCATTTTTTTCAGAAGGAAAGGAGTTTGCTGAAAACCATAGGGTACTTTTTCATATATCAAATCTGCAAAAACTTTGTTATGCCTTGGTTAAGCTATCAACCTTGGTAGCGTGCAGCTATAAAATTAAGCATGAGCTCTTGTTTTTCAGGCTGAGTGACTGGGGCACATCCCTAATGTTTATAGCTATGCTTTGACTGTTACATATGAACTATAGAGAGAATAATAATGTCAACTTTGTAGCATTGTTGAAAGGATTAAGATAGTTAAATCAATGGATAATACCTGTGTATAGCAAGAACTCCATAATAAGTAATGATTATTCTGATTATTTCTACAGAAATCTCTCATACACTATTGTTTAGCATATGTCAGGAGCCTCAATGTTTGTATCCTTGCAACTACTACTACTACAAAAAAAAAGAAATCTCTGTCCAGGAAATATAGAAAGTAAAAATTTCTGTACAATGATATTCATCCCACTACTTTTATTTAAGATCACACTAAAAGGAGAGCTGGCGGTATGGCTCAAGTGATAAAGCACCTGCTTAGAACACATAATGCCCTGATTTCAAGAAGTAAACTATCAAACTGAAATGCATAAAATATAAAGAACTGTTTTAGGTATTGAAAATTGTCATATTTACAAAATATTTTAATATAAAGAACTGTTTTAGGTATTAAAAATTGTCATATTTACAAAATATTTTTATATATTTTTTATTGTAAAGATACAGTATGAAGGGGTTACAGTTACACATGAGTACACTTCATATCGAGCATTGTTACCCCCTCCTTTGTTTTTCCCCTACCATCCCTTCCCTTCCCTCCCTATCTCTCCAACTCCCCCCTCCCCCCCACTCACCTCCCACCCTTGACTTATATAACTGTTAACTCCTCTGCACATCACCTATGTAATAACAATAAATACATAAAAAGGAGGACAGGAATTTAGAGTGGATTTATTTTAAATGATAAACATAGCCCATGAAAGCAAGAAAAACTGACAATGCAGAACAGAGAGGGGAAAAATTCTAGACCTAATAAGGCCCATAAATTGGGAAAGGAGTTCCCATCTTATACACAACAAGACTGGCTTTGGAGAAGAACAGGGCTATTTCGTTTCTAGCATCAGTGATATCCACTGAAAGAGCTGTAAGTGAATGAACACTACTTATACCATCTACCCCAAACCATAGCTGTATTAACTCAGCTGCTTTTTCCTTCTATGCAAGCAAAACTTTAATATGTCAAAAATCACATATCACTTTGTTTAGCCCACTAAGTACTTCACTGGAAAATGGGGAGCAGATTCAAGAGGACCTTTGAAAATGCTGGGTGCTTATGTTGCCCTTTAGCAGAATAGGAGAGTTTATTGCTTATTTCAAAAACTGAGTTTTATTGTTCTCTGAACAGGAGAATAACACCTACATATGAAACAATACTAGATAATCAGTAAGTTAAGCTATTTGAATATTTCCATTTAAAAGTCTTCTATCCTTCTGTCCTGTATGGAAATGTCATAGAAGTTACCATCTCAAAGAGGTAAGCATCAAACATAAACATGTTACTACCTCCATCTCAACTTTATTTTTTTTTATTGTGAGAATACTGTACAGAGGGGTTACAATTACATGGGCAAGATAATGAGTACATTTCTTATCAAGCATTGTAGCCTCCTCCTTTGTTTCCCCTTCCCATCCCTTCCTGTCCTCCCCTCACCCCTCCCCACAGAATCCACCTCCTCCCTCCCCCCTCCCCAAAGTTGTAAAGTTCGTTTTTTGACGTAATGACTTGTATATCTCATTGTTGCAATGGGTCCACCTGAGTCCCTATTTAAACGATTTGTTTTTTCCCTTCCCCTCCACAAATCAACTTGATTTTTCATACATAAAATTTAAATTCTTTTCACAATAAACTTCAGTTTGCCTGGCAATTCTTCCTTGCCTTTTTTCCCCCTCAACTTTCATTAAATAATAAAAGAAGGTTTCTCTCTGTTTCTACAGAAATATTTACATAACAATCTTGATGTGAACAAGCAGGCCAGGAAATCTATCTCCTTTAGTGCAAGGAACGAAGAAGGACTTTCAACCTAGAAACGTCAGACATCGTTACTTTCTGGATGGTATGAAAACATGCCTCCACTACTGTCAGAAGCAGCAACATGTCCATTCACATAGGACATTGGTGACTCCGGGATGCTTCAAGAGCCTCCTGGCAGACCACAGACAGTAATTGTTTACTTCAGTGGCCAGAGCAGAAAAACTGGTACAAGGTAAAAATAAATATAATCTAAGCTTTTAACACTACTCCAGTGGGTTTGCCTGGAAGCAAGAACATTTTGAAAAGAGTCAGTGTAAAGTGAAGATGATCTTACTTTCAGTAATATCAAATTGTATCATTGTGAATTTCATTACAGGGGTAGATGTTGGTGATTTAATATATATTTGATGTTGCTACATGACAACAAATATATGCAGAACAATAAAAATGCTCAGATACAGGAATAAATCTTTGTTAGTTGCCAGAGTGGAAAATTCTCTTTATGAAATTAAAGCTATACTGAAGGTGAATTATATAGAGACAGAAAAAGAAAAAAATTCAAAGATCCTATTTTAAGCTCCTTTTATTTTGAACCTGCTTATCATTTTTCAGCCTTTGCCCAATAGGTCTACTATATATGAAACCTATTAATTGCACATGATTGAAAGACAAATATAAATATAGTTTTAATTATCAATCATAAGCACAAATCAGTTATTTAAGTATTGAGCTAAACTCAGATGATTAACTGATTTTTCGGTTATCTAAGATTTCAGAGTATCAAAATATGCAATGTTCCAAGCACTGGTGGGCTCATTCCTGTAATCTTAACTATTCAGTAGAATGAGATCTGAGGATTGTGGTTCAAAGCAGCCTTGGCAGGAAAGTCCATGGGACTCTTATCCACAATAAGCTACCAAAAAGCTGGAAGTGGACCTGTGGCTAAAGTAATAGAGTGTTAGCATTGAGGAAAAAAGTTTAAGGACAGTACCCAACACTGAATTCAAGTCACACACACGTGCATGTGCATGTGCATATGTGCACGCGTGCGCACACACACACACACACACACACACACACACACACACACACACACACACACACACACAAGAAACCTCAGCCAGAAGAACAGTACCAGTCCCATAGACAGGATTGTATCTAACGGACAACTAGAACCAGGAATCAAGTTCAAGACTCCGGGTCCTGGGTCATTCCCAAGCCAAGGCAAGTGGCTGTAGAATTGCACAACATGGCCAACCTATCTGCCAATAGTGGCCTGCTCCCCACCCATTCACTGCTGGTGTTGGAAATCCGAGATGTCTATAACAAGATGGCAGCAGACACTGAGTCCTATGCTAGCAAACTGGGGAAAAGGCATTTTCTTAATGAGAAGGACAGTTTTACCAGAGGTTGGGAGGTACATTGGCAAACTAATGATATATTTAAATAGACAAATACATTCTTCTCAATGTCAACTTACTAAAATAAATGTTCATACAAAATGCTGAGTTAAACATCCTAATTACTAGGCTTTAAAAGAAGAAATTGAAAACTACCTAAAACTATCTAATACTCAGAGAACATAAATTAGGTTCCTGTGGCAACTTTAAAGGACTTATTTTTGTCCAGTCCAATTTGACCTGAGTCAGATCATAATTATCTGGTCTAGAAGACATAAATCTCATATCATCCCCACTCTGAAATCTTATTTACTTCAATTTTCTTCCTTAACAATCTATTTCAACAAGTATCTTCTCACAGTTACCTTGAAAATGTAAAATCATAGCTGCATTAAAAGCTCTATATGATATGTCATAGACATGACTAATAAATGTATTTACTTTGAAAAAAGTAAACTGTCTGTGATTTCAGAGATATTTACACCCTTTTATTGCAAACACATTTGATGACTATAATTGCCACCATGACCAGGAATCAAATCATGAAAAAAACACCTGTTTATAGCTGTGAAATTTATCCACTTCAACTGAATTACAGATTACACATTTAAAAGATACTCTGGACTCTGAAAACTTTTACAATGTAGTTGGGATGAAGCAGTCAGTGGATCTTGTTTTGCAGATGAAGAAGATGGGGACGGGAAAAAAAAGTGTGCTTCCAATGAGAACAATAAGCGATCGTGTTATTTTTGTGTCCACTTAACAGGGCCATGGGAAACTCACAAAACAATTGAATACTATTTCTGGGTATGGCTGTGAACATGTTCCAAAACAAGAGAGTCATCTGAACTGATACTGAGGGAAGCAGATGCCTCTCCAGTGTGGGCAGGCTCTCTCTCACTCTCTCGTTCTATCTTTCTCTCACTTCCCTCCTCCCTCCCTCCCTTTTCCCCTCTTTTTCCTTTCCTTACTCTCTCTTTCTCCCCTCTTTCCCCCCTAGTTCCCTTCAGCCTCAGTGTGTGTGTGTGTGTGTGTGTGTGTGTGTGTGTGTGTGTGTGTGTGTGTGTGTGTGTATGTATGTGTGTTCTACTCTTGGATGAAGGGTATCACATCAGTGCTCCAGGTTCTCAAGACTCTAAGACTTGGACTGGGATTGACACAGCCTGCTTCCCACACTATCTTGCAGGTAAGATCATGAAATTCCTCAGCATGAGCCAATTTCGTCTAATAATACTCATTATGTTATTTCTTCCTTATATGTTTCAGTATATACACATGGACATTTGCACACACACGCACTGTCAGCTTCTCTGGAGAATCCTTATTATTACAAGTGGCATTAACGAACATTGTTAAATAAAGGAATAATTGGGTTCATGTTTAGGAATTTGAGCAGTCCCCATACACTAAGACCCAGAACTAGCAAATGTTGGCTAAACTTCTTCCTAAAAACAGATGCAAGGAAAACCAGGAAAGCCACTTTGATTTCACATCTGGGTATTTGTTTGCCTACTACATGAAGGGAGTCTTTAAATGATTGTTTTGAATAGCAAGTGCTCATTTGCACACATCTCTAACCTTAATCTTCTGAGTTTCTCAGGGATGAGTAGAGTGGTTAGGAACATCTGTGAACACAGAGGAAGTAGAAACCTCACTCTCATCATTGTGGGCCAACTTCCCTCCCATTATAATTCTATATCAAGATCAAGGTCAGACGGGAAAACCAGCAGGTGTGATTCTTTCTCACTGATTAACTCACTTTGTTTTTCTATTTTTATGCTCTCTTGAGCACTGTATAATTAACTTCCATAATGGCTCTAAAACTACTAGGTAAATATATTTAACAAGCTCCTATCCATATTGATAGAGTGGAAATACGGTGGCAATTTGAAGAAAAAAATAATAGTGAATATTGGTAGAAATCATGTCCAGCCTCACAGGCACTCAGACACCTCCTTCAGTCTTTGGCAAAAAATGATGAAGAACCCAAAAATTGCCGCAAGCATTCCTTTGAAGTCCTGGGGAATATGCTCAATCTATAATGACTGTGACATAATGTACCTTGGCCCCAAACCTTGAGAATCCTAGTGAAAGTAGAAGTAGAAGCATACGAGCAAACCAAACCCAAAAAGCTGTAGTGAACACCTATCACCTTCTACAACTGGTCTAGGCAGTTTCGAAGAAACTTGAAAAATTTACCAATAGCTCCCCATTTTGTGAAAGCAAAGGATCAAAGAGTGTACAGGCACCTAGAAAGATTGCCCTATGCTTCACTCCATCATCCACTCACTTGTGTGCCCTCTCTAATTCTATAACATACCTTGCTTGCTAACTCTAGAAATTTGGTTTATGTGATTGGCTCCACATAGGAAGATCTGAACCCAGTACCTCTATAGTTCGATCTCTCCTTCCTTCTTGTCTTTTTTAATACATTTTTATTGTAAAAATACTATACAGAGGGGCTACAGTTACATGAGTAAGGTAATGAGTACATTTCTTATTGAGCATTTATGCTTCCTTCTTTGTTTTTCTCCTACCATCCCTCCCTTCCCCTCCCTTCCTCCCCCCCCCCCACCGAAGTTGTAAAGTTTATTTTCAGCATAGTATCTTGTATATCTCATTGTTACAATGGGTCAACCTGTATCCCTTTAGAGAGTTCTTCAAGTTCCATGTTCTAACCATTCTTTGCATTTATAAATCTTCTTTTACATTTTATTTTTGTCCTTTGCACTTGGCATCTTCTTACATGCTACACATCATGCCCAATATCATTTGTCTCAAACATTAGATGATAATCTTGAAGCATAAGGGTATATGGAGATTCTTTACTTTTTTATTTTATTGTAAAGATGCTGTACAGAGGGGTTACAGATACATGAGTAAGATAATGAGTCCATTTCTTGTCCAGCATTGTTACCCTCTCCCTTGTTGTTCTCCCACTATCTCTTCCCTCCCCTACCTTCTCTACTCCTCCTCCCAACCAAGTTGTAAAGTTCATTTCCAACATAGTGTCTTGTGGATATCATTGTTGCAATGGGTCATCCTGTGTTCTTGTTTTGTTATTCCTCTTCCTCTCCAAATTAGACAAATGTATGTACAAGATACAGGGTACAAAATCAAGTCCAGTGACAACACGGGATACACCATAGGGGTAAGAACATAGAAAAAAACAAAGAAATCACATAGTACATTAAAAACAATAACAACAACAAACAAAGACCTCTTGTGGTTCATTTTGTGGGTCCTGGAACTTGAACTCTGGTCCTGGCACTGTTCTTGCACTCTTTTTGCTCAAGGCTAGCACTCTACCACCTGAGCCATAGGCCACTTTTGGCTTTTTCTATGATTAATTGGAGATAAGAAACTCACAGCTTTTCTGACCAGGCTGGCTTTGAACCATGATCCACAGATTTCAGCCTCCTGAGAAGCTAGGATTATAGGTCTGAGCCACCAGTGCCCAGCTCTTTTGTTCTTTTTGGCAACAAAGAGTGACTTGCATAAAACAATCACTTGGGTGTGTGTGTGTGTGTGTGTGTGTGTGTGTGTGTGTGTGTGTGTGTGTGAACTCTGGGTCTGGGCACTGTCCCTCAGCTCTTTAGCTCAAGGTTAGCACTCTACCACTTGAGACATAGCGCCACTTCTGGTTTTCTGAGTCATTTATTGGAGATCAGAATCTCATGGACTTTTCATGCCTGGGCTGGCTTTGAACTGTTATCTTCAGATCTCAGCCTCCTGAGTAGCTGGGATTACAGGCATGAGCCACTGGTGCCAGGTTTTGATGAATATTTTAATTACTACATTTTATCTTATGATTACTCTAGGAGGCTGATATTATTTCTTCCCTCTAACAAATAAAAGAAGCTCAGAGACTAATTTCCAAAATAAACAAAGGGCATCACTACTTGTTATTTCCAGATTTCTAGTCCAGGACATAATCTTTTCTATTACAGCCACTTGGGAAGCACAGTACAAAAGTCAAGGTGAGATGAGGAAGCAACATCTATATCATAAAGAGAAAGTGGGCTGAAGGAAGTATAAGTCATGTGATTAAAATGCCCTATATAAGACTCCTGGATTTAGGAGATAGTATCCCTGGACAAGAGGCTGCAAATAGTTTGAATGTTATGCTATCAATTGAAAATATTTTTAAAGATTATAGATCTGCTCTTTCTAGTTAATTAGCAAATATGCACATAGAATCTACAATTACTCTTGCTGAAAAGGTACTGCTTTGATTCTTTTTTTACATCATTTGTCTTATTTTATTTTTGTTAGCACATATTAATGGTACAAAGAGGTTGGATTGTGATATTTCTATATAAGTAGATAGTTTGATCAAATTTATCCATTCTACTACTTTCTTATCTCCCCTTTAAAAGTATATTAGTAGTATTCATTATTTGAATACTCTACTTTCAATAATGGAGAGAACAACTGGCAAGAGATCAACAATAGAACAGAAGAGCTAAGCAGCACTGTAAATCACCTACACATACTAGACTTCCACGAAAAATGCCATCCCACAATGACAGGGTATACATAGCTCCAAAGAACACAGGTAATATACTCTGAGATAGAACAAGTATTAATTAGGCCATGAAAGAAATCTTAGCTAAGGTGCTGGTGGCTCATGCCTGTAATCCTAGCTGCTCAGGAACCTGAAACTTGAGGATAATAGTTCAAAGCCAGCCTGGATAGGAAATTGTTTGCCTTGTGGGTTGGATGGCATAATAGTAATATTCAACTTTTTGTGATAGGCTAGCACAGAACTGTTGAGTTGCATCCCAAATGCTCATGTACAGGAGAATTCCCAGTGAAAAAAATATTCACTCCATGCATGTGGCAGTTTTTAATTTAAAATCATTTCCTTAGTTCTATACCACAAAGTCATAGATACAGAGATCATGTTTTAGCCACACTCTTATTATTCACAGCTTAATACCCTTTTTATTTTTGCAGACTCCAAGACTCAAATCTTACTTGCATCCAGGCACCAGTGGCTCATGCCTATAATCCTAACTACTCTGGAGGCTAAGATCTGGGGATCATGGTTAGAAGCCAGCCCAAGCAGGAAAGTCCATGATACTCTTATCTCCAATAAACTACTCAGAAAAAGCAAAAAATGGTTCTGTGGCTCATGTGATAGAGTGCTAGCTTTGAGCAAAAAGAAGCTCAAGGAACATCACCCAGTCCTAGAGTTCAAGCCCAATGAATAGCAAAATAAATAGATAGATCAATAAATAAATAAGACTTACATATTGACAGAAATGCAAAGTAACACCTGTAAAAGATAAAGACTGGAATTCTTTCTTTTTCCAGCCCTGGGGCTATCTCTGAGCTTCTTTTGCTCAGGTGAATGCTCTACCACTTGAGCCACAGTGCCACTTCCAGGTTTTTTTTTAGTAGTTTACTGGAGAAAAGATTTTCCTGCCCTGGCTGGTTTTGAACTGCAATCCTCATATCTCAGCCTCCTAAGTAGCTAAGATTGCAGTCATGAACCACCAGTGGCCAACTTAATAAGTGAATTCTTTACATGGAAAGAGTATAACTAGAATATAACTAATATAACTAGAACTCAGGTATGCCTGGAAATAGACCTGTATCCTCTGAGGAGTTTCATCTCAAATCTATGTTTTTCTCAACCTAAGTATTACTATATCTCTAACAAAAGTCTGCCATCTATGGAAAATACATCCACCAGTTTCTCATAATTGAATTGCCCTCTGAAACCCTAGCTCTTTATCCTACTTCAATTCATAAACTTCCAGGGAAGGATTCAGATTGGCTGGTTTGGACACCTATTCCTGAATTCCAATCTTCTCTGGTTAGATAGGAGTCAACTATAAAATGGCCACTTCATTCAACCTCATGATTGGAGAATGCCAAAGAGCCTTTCCTCAAAGAACAGGTGGTACTGTGACCACAGACAGACCTCAAGAGAAGGAAAGCCAGAGAAGGCTGTTGTGAGACAGAATGATGGACATTTCCCCATGCCCTGTCAGGGCCTGTCATGTACTGTGTTCTTAAACTTTCCTTCCATTTGTCTTCCAGTACACTAAATGATCTATTTTAGTCCATTTGGGAGACTATTACAAAACTCCTTCAACTAATAGGTAAACCGTGGATAGTTATTGCTCATGGTTATTGAAGGCTAAGAATGTTCAACTTAATGTGTAACAGATTTGAGGAGCTCTTTATAGGTCAAAGACAGGGCCTTCATATGGTGGAAAAGGACAAAAGCATTCCTTAAAACCTCTTGAATAATGATGTTTTCCCTGTTCACGAGAGTGAAAGCCTCATGGACCAATAAAACCCTAAAAGCCTTACTTCCTAATTCTACTACATTGGGATTAAGTTTCAATATATGATTTTTTTTTTAGTCAGTTGTGGGGCCTGAACTCTGGGCTTGGGCACTGACGCTGTGCTCTTCAGCCCAAGGATAGCACTCTACCACTTGAGCCATAGCACCACTTCTGGCTTTTTCTGCTTAAGTGGTGCTGAGGAATCAAACCCAGGGCCTCATGCACGCAAGGCAAGCCCTCTACCACTGAGCCACCTTCCCAGCCTATCAATATGTGATTTTTAAGGGGCAAATATTCAGACCACTGCATTACCTTTCCCTGACAGGACCAGAGAAAGGTTTTGCCAGAGCCATTGCTTCCAATAAACTGAGGGAGTTACTATCAAGACCTAAATAGTTATTATTTAGTTATTTTAATTTTATTTCAGCAATTTCATTCCGTTTTGCCAACCCTAAGAAGAAGATAACTAGAATTTAGGTTGAGTCTAATGTTCTTACTGAAACAAAAAAATTAAGTAATTGTTCCACTGGGATAGCTTTGTGTAACTCACCTATGACCTTTGCTTCCCTACATATATTTAAAACAGAGCCTCAACAAAGGAAATGAGTAGAATGCACTGTATATGCCACCAAACAGAAAAAATAAGGAAAGGGGTATGAAGAAGGGGATGAAGATGTTGAAGTGATGACATGAATCAAGCTGCACTGTATACATAGTTTGCTTTATTAAATGGCAAAATTTCAATACACAACCTAAAAATTTTAAAAAGGGAGGAAAAGGGGGGTGGGAGTAGTGATTAAGAATGTTGAAAGGGATGATGTTGATCAAGAGACACTGTATTCATCAACTCCGTTTGTACAACTACCTGAAGAAAATAAAAATATATTTAAAGAAAACAGAGCCTCATGGCCTCTGCCTATGTATTTGAGTCACATTTATATAACATGTGGCAGACTGATAGCCCACAGCATTTAATTTAATCAACATTACATCTTCAGAACTTCATGAACTTATAATAATTGGCCTTTTCCTTCGTTTATGAATTGTGTGGACAATATTTGATCCAGAAAAATTGAAAATACATTCAAAATTGCACCTATTATTTGCCAGAAGTAAATCACAAATAAACTACATACAGAGGCTTTTGAGAAGTTTTCTTCTGATTAAAAAATCTATGAACATGCCTAGCTTCTGATAAGCTAGTGTTGATTCTATTCAGCATTAGGATTCACCTCTTCCCAGTGCATATGAGAAAAATCAGAGTCTAACAATAACTGCAGATTTATAGAAGATGGGATAATACACCAACAGGAAAATTGCACTTGCTCTACTATAAATGACTACTCTTCCAAATACTGTAACTTCACCAAATAATGGTCACAGGACAAAGCAAAGCAAATTCCTCTGTTAATCACTACTCAGAGAATGCATTCCATTTCCATCTCGACCACAGAAATCCCTCTGTTTCAAGGAGACTGGACTGCAGCCACAGTTGCTAGTAAGCTCATCATTACACATGACATTTGCAGTTCATTATCCTCCCGATGTGACAAATTTTCTAGAAATCATACAAAAGAAATCCTGATGCCATTCTCAGACCATAGACCATAGGCTTCTAATCAAGAAGGAACAGTGTTGAAGTTTCCTTAAGATCATAAAAAAAGCTAGGGGAAGGAGTAAAAGAAACAATAAAAACTGGTACAGAGAGAAGAGAACTTTGAAGGGAAATTTAAGCTATTGGAAAGAATATCTAATATTTTTTAAAGACCTCAAATGCTCCAGACAATATAATATTCCAGTGGACCAGAAGGAGAAAGAGAAGGTAAAAGAAGTTATTAATTCCTCAGGTTAGAGGCAGTGGCTTCCTCCTCTTTCTATACTCATAGTTCCTGACTATGAACAACACAAAACACATAGTAGATTCACCATACTATTAAATAAAGGTGCTGGACGCTGGTGGCTCATGCCTATAATCCTAGCTACTCAGGAGGCTGAGATCTGAGGATCTGGTTCAAAGCCAGACAAGAGTGTCCTTGAGACTCTTATCTCCAATAAACCACAAGAAAACTGAAAGTGGTACTATAGCTCAAGTTGTAGAGTGCTAGCCTTGAGCTGAAGAGCTGAGGGACAGCGCCCAGGCCCAGAGTTCAAGCCCCACAACTGACCAAAAAATAAACAAATTAAATAAATAAATAAATTTTTAAAAAGGCATGGGTGAGGGAGATCATCCTGTAAAGCAGCACTATAGATCAAAAGAACAAATGGTACTGAAGCAAATAAAAAAGAATGTGGACAGCAAAGGAACCAGAGGGAAGAAATGATTTACAACATGGAAGAAAAATCTTTGCCATCTATTCTTCTAACAAAGGATTCATATCCAGAATATATAAAGAACTCAGAAAATAATCACTGAAAGAACAAATAATTCAGTCAATAAATTGTTAAGCAAACTGAATAGACATTTCTCAAAAGAAAATTGCATTTATTCATCCTATTTTTTCTTAACTCTTAAGACTCATCATTGTTTTTGTTTGTTTTTGCTTGTTGTCTATGTGTTTTTATATAGCATCTATTGACAACTTAAGACTATTCTTAGTTACATGCTGCCTTAAAAAATCTTAAGAAGCCAAAGCAGGAAAGAAAAGAAATAACTATTTCTATTTTGTTGTTTTATTTTGTAGGATTTTGTGTGTGTGTTTCTACTTTTTAATTATCTTTAAGTAGTTTTGAGAAGGGCTTTTAATTCAACAAGTCACTTAGTACAATGCTTCTTCATCAATATCATCCTCTTTCATCATTTTCTTTCATCTCTCCCAACCTCATCCATCCCCTCAATTTATAGTTTTTTGAAAAAGACTGTTAGATACAAAAGGCCAAAGATTATATTTGCTCAACTTACTTGTTCTATCTCCAGACTAAAATAACGACCAGACATAGAAAATGGTCAATAAATACTGGATAAAGGAACAAAGGAAGAGAGAAGAAGAGGCTAAGATAATTTTGTTAACTATATAAATCTTGGTTCTGTGAGCAAAATAAAGGGAGATTATTGATCCAGCATTTGACAAGTTAAGGTTGAGGTAACTGTCGAGCAATCAAATGGAAATTTCCAACTGTGTGTATGAGATTCAGATAAAACACAAGATCTGGACTTGCGTAATGTTTTAGGAGTCATCAGTATGGGATTTATATCTGTTTTAGTTTTCCTAGGGCGCTATAATACATGTAGCATAGCCTAGATGATTTAAAACCTAAGCATTTATTTCTTACATGTCTGGAAGTATAAGTCAAGAGATAAGTGTACCAACATGGCTGGGTTCTAGGGAGGTTTTACTACCTGGTTATTCACAGCCAGCCATCTCTTGACTAAGTCCTCACATAATGGAAGAACTAAAGGGGTATTGATGGTCTCTATTTCTTTCTGCCATTTCTGGCCCTTGAACTCCGGGATTGGGTCCTGACCTTCCCTGCGTTCAAGGGAAGCACTCTACCACTCAAGCCACAGCTCCACTTCCAGCTTTTTTTTTGTGGGGGGGGGAGGGTTGTAATTAATTGGAGATAAGAGTCTTATAGACTTTCCTACCTAGGCTGGCTTCAAACAGTGATCCTTAAATCTCAGCCTCCTGAGTAGCTAGAATTACAGGCGTGAGCCACGGGTGCCTAGCTTAAGCTCTCTTTCATAAAGCCAATAATCTGACATGTAAGGGCTCAGACCTGATGATCTAATCATCTCTCAAAGGCCCCTCTAATAACTATAGTATTGAAGATTAAATCTTAATGTATAAGGCTTGGAGGGACACAAATATTGTCTCTATCAGGGTTTAAAACTGTAGGAAAAAAATGAGATCACCAGAAGAAAGAAAAATGGGCCAAATAGAAATACCTGAAGAAACTTTCAGTTAATTATATGAAGTGATTAAATTCATGTTAAAATGTTTATTCATTGCTTTTCCACATATTTTCCCATCACAAACCTCAATCTTTCCCTGGTTCCTTGTCCTATTGAGGGAACATCTGGATGACTTTGGAATTCAATAATGAGGGTGGGGCTGGGAAGGTAGCTCAGTGGTAGAGTGCTTCCCTTGCATGCCTAAGGCCCTGGATTCGATTCCTCAGCACCACATAAGCAGAAAAAGCTGGAAGTGGTGCTGTGGCTCAAGTGGTAGAACGCTAGCCTTGAGCTGAAGAGCTGAGGGACAGCGCCCAGGCCCAGAGTTCAGGCCCCACAACCGGACCCCCCCCAAAAAAAATAATAATAATGAGGGAAAACTTGCTTCAAAAAGGATTATCCTGTCTTATAGAAACCTGAAAGTCATCTGCACTTCCAATTCCCACATAATCAACATTTTCAGACTCCAAACAGAAATCTGTGTCCAGTTTGATGTTGAATAGTTAGTACCAGTAATGTTAATGACAATATGGCTCTGACTTTACCTAACTCTCCAAAGCACATTTTCAAGGATATAATCATGTTAGTTACTAAACTCCTCTATACCTTATACTATTATCTTCTAGAGAAAATTTAAACTAACTTACCTTGCATCACACAGTTAATAAGAAAAAGCTGCTATAGGAATAAAAATAAGGGAACAATTTATTATCTTTTGTAAATAATTCATAGAGATCCACTTAACACTTAAATCCTACAAATTCAATGAAAACAAATATAAGGCTTAGTCTATCTTTGAATAATGTCTCCTTGAAAATATCAACAAGCCAACTTGAAGGAAGGATACAGTGGATCACATAAGTAATCCTAGCTTCTTGGGAGGTAGAGATCAAGAGGATTGTGGTGTGAGACTAGCCTAGGCAACAAGTTAGTGAGATCCCATCTCAAACGGTAAACACTTGATATGGTGGTATGTGCTGTGATCAAAGCTAAATAGAAAGCATAAATGAACATTATGTTAAATAAACATGAGATCCTATTCCTAAAATAACTAAAATAATACATAACTAAAATCAAAAGGGTTAGATGTGTGGCTCAATGACAGAGTGCCTGCCTAGTAAGTGCAAGGCTCTATGTTCAAACCACCAGAACCATTGAAAGACAGAAACTAAAAGAAGAAGAAGGAAGAAGAGAAGAGACAAAGAAGGTAGAGAGGGAGAGAAAGCGGGAGGAACAGTAAGAAAGAGGCAGAGAAAGAAAGTGAGGGAGAAAGATGGAGAGAGTGAGAGATCAAGAGAAAAGAGATTGGCGCCTAACGCTGTCAAGGGGACCTTTTCCTTGACATCGTTGCAGGAGCATATCGGAGATGGCAGCAATGTCAGGGATATTTATGTGATTTCTGTGTCTAGATTTTAATGATAAATGTGGGGGCTTGACAGGGATTAGGTAAAAGTTACACAATATAATAATAGTTTAATAGGGCACCAGTGGTTCACATCTATAATAGTAGCTACTCAGGAGGCTGAGATCTGAAGATTGTGGTTCAAAGCCAGCCTGGGCAAAGTCAAGAGATCCTTATCTCCAATTAATCAGCTAACAGTTGGAAATGGAGGTGTGCGACATATGTGAGTGAAAAAACTAAGAACATGAGTCCCTGAGCTCAAGCTTTTATCATCCTAGGCAAGACTTTCCTACACAGAATGTTATGTTGATAAAAGCAGACAACTAGTATACTTTAGTGAGCAAAACTAAATAGTACAACCATGTTCTAGAGGCAGTAAGGTCAGCAAGTATGAATGGTTTTACCTCTCACCACCAAAGTTCTATTTTATGGTAGAAAAAAGAAATAGAATGACCCAGATTGTGGGTTTGGAAAAGCATGCACCTCATATAACCTCTGTGGCTTGCATAACCTCTCTGAATATAACAGAAAATAAAATCCTGAAGATGTTTTGTAAAAGAATGCAATCCACAAAAACTTAAGAAGGAAAAGAACCCCAACCGGGAAGATGCTGACACAAAGGCAGAATGCTGAAATGAAGAGAATCTAATGACATACAAGAAAGCATTTTAAAGGAAAATATCTTTACCAGTAAACTAAAAATCTCCTCAGAATCCAATTCTTCTACTTTTGGTATTTTTTTGATAGAATGGGGTGAGACATACTCCTTTAACTATCATCAAAAGAAAGGTAAAGGAATTCATCATAACTCATTGATAAACAATTTTTCATTGCCAGACAAAATGAGTATTTTAAATCAAACCTTGGAGTTAATAATAATTACAATAAGCACTGCTTAAATTTTATTATGGTGCTGAATGACCCTGTTATCTGTTGAAATGACAGTTAGATCCAAAGAATGTGTACTTAAATGGAATTAGGAAACTTGAGAGGAAGGTAGAGTTAGGGTAGATCCTGGAAAAGAAGATTGATGGAAAGATGGCATTGATCAAGATGCATTGTACTCATGAATTAACATGTTTAATTAAAACCTTTATATACAACTATTTAAAGATAAGAAAAATAAGCTTATTTAAAATTTTAAGGAATATGTACTAACTCCACCTACCTTTAAATGTTAATTGAGCTCATACAGTCTCCTCATGCAGGATACAGTATTGCTTTCAAATATGGACAATTTTGGGCATTTGGAATAGAGATGCCATGGTTGTAAGTTGAAACATGCAACTGATAGAAATATAGAATAATCAACTTAATAACAAGTGTGCAAGGAAAGTGAGTGAAAAGCCAGTTTCTTTTGAGTGACAAAAATACAAGAAAGCTAGTTATTTGATTATTTAAATGATATTAACTGCCACACAAACTAATTTGAACATAAACATTGAATATAAACATCTCATACTTTGGGGAGAGAAAAAATAATCACTTAAACAGTTTTGCACTATGTGGCAGCTTATTCCAGCATCTGAATGGAAAGTAGCTGGATTACAGGACTATAGAAAACTTAAGCTCTATTACTATTAAGAATACTGCAGTCATGGCTACATACACAAAGTCTCTGTATTGCATTTGGAAAAGCTCAAATACTTGGTTGTAACAATAACGTTATTAAAATTAGAACTGAAATAGTGCAGAGACATAAAAAACAAATAGAAATATACAAATTAAAGCCTCAAATGTTTCTGCAAATGCATTGACATTGAAACATTAAAAGAACATTGTGCATTTAAAAACAAAATTTTAAGACTAGTAGAGTGAAAATATCAATTTCTTGGAAAGTGAGATTTCCTAGATAACAAAATACCTCTCTCATGGCAATCAAATATTAATTTGGATTAAGGAATTAGAATTAGGTTATTAAATACATGAAAAATGCTCAATTAGAAATGAAGAAATTATAAAACCAAATGACACTGAGCATCTATCTCACCCCAAACCAAAAGGCTACTATTGAGAAAGCAATCACAACAAATGCTGAGGAGAATGTGGAGGAAAGGAGCCCTTATGTGCTGTTGATGGGAAGGTAAACTCCTGAAGCCACTGTGGAAATAAAAATGGAGCTTCCTCCATCATCTGAGGATGAACCTACCATATCCTACTATCGTGCTTGTGAACATGTAAGTCAATATACAAAACAAATACTTGCACTCCCATGTTTATTGCAGCAGTATTCACAATAGCCAACAATGGAATCATTCTAGGTACCCATTCACCAATGACTAGATAAAGAAGATGTGACTCAATTGTGCAATAAAGTGTTAGTTAGCCAAAAAGAAGATGAAATTATTTTCATTTGTAGGAAAATGGTTGGAATTGGAGATCATCCTGTTTAGTAACATAAGCCAAGCTCAGAAATATACATAACATGCTTTTGTTCATATGTGGAACCTAAAGCCAAAAAATTTAACGGTGACTGTAAAAGAGGATCTATTTGCAAGTGGAAGGAATCATTGGAGGGCAGAGGGGAAATGGAGAAAATGATTGGAAATCTGTGTGAATAAATACTATAATGAAACTCACTAAAACTGCTTTTTTAATAAATGAGCATTAAGATAGTAATAGAGGAGTGATTTTTTGTTGTTGTTCACAGCAGCATTTATTTCTCAGAATACAAAATTAGAAAAAAATCTGAATATTCTTCATGTGTCTGTTGGCCATCCTTCTTTCTTCTTCAGAGAAGTTTCTCTTTAAATCTTTAGCCCACTTATTTATTGGGCAATTGCTTCTTTGAGGATTTGTTGTTGGGGGATTTAATTTTTTGAGTTCTAAGTATATTTTAGATATGAGACCCTTGTCCATTGTATGGCTAGTGAAGATCTTCTCCCAACCTTTGGGCGTTCTATTGATCTTGCTAGCTATGTCCTTTGCCATGCAGAAGCTCTGCAACTTCATGCAATCCCATTTGTCCAACCTTTCTTTGATTTGTTGTGTTTCCGGGTCTCTATTCAGAAAATGTCGGCCTGCGCCAAGGAGACCTAGGGTTTCTTCTATTTCATCCTGTAATGTTTTCAGAGTGTCTGCTTTGACTTCGAGGTCTTTGATCCATTTGGAGTTGATTCTGGTGCAGAGTGATATATAAGGAGCTAGCTTTAGTTTTCTACAAGTAGTTAACCAATTTTGCCAGCACCATTTACTGAAGAGGCTGTCTTTCTTCCATTTTATTTTTTTAGCTCCCTTATCGAAGATTAGATGGCTCTAATAACAATAGATGCTGGAGGGGATGTGGACAGAAAGGAACCTTACTTCATTGTTGGTGGGAGTGTAAACTTGTTCAACCACTTTGGAAAGCAGTATGGAGGTTCCTCAAAAGACTTCACATAGAGCTCCCCTATGACCCAGCAATCCCACTTTTGGGCATTTACCCAAATGCTTACAAACAAGACCACACTAAAGCTACCAGCACAACTATGTTTATTACAGCATTATTTACCATAGCTAAGATATGGAACCAACCCAGATGCCCCTCAGTAGATGAATGGATCAAGAAAATGTGGTATATATACACAATGGAATTCTATGCCTCCATCAGAAAGAATGTCATTGCCCGATTTGTTAGGAAATGGAAAGGCTTGGAAAAAATTATATTAAATGAAGTAAGCCAAGCCCAGAGAAACATAGGTCCCATGGTTTCCCTTATTTGCAATATCTAGTATATGCATGAGTCAAGCAGAAAAGGTCAGATAATGTGATGTTAGGAAAATGAACCCTAAGGTATGTATTTAAATGTTTTTTCTTTCATGCATTTGTTTCTAACGCATTTATAAGATTATTTCTTTGTTGCTTTGTATGTCCCTCCCCCACAGTAAAACCCCTGCTTTCACTATATTTGATGTCGGTATAATTTGTGGAAGAGATGGGGAAAAACAAGTCGTTTAAGGATACAGGTGGGCCTGTTGCAACAATGAGAAGTACAAGTTGTCATGTCGAAAACGAACTTTACAACTTTGGTGGGAAGTGGGGGAGAGGCTGGGAAGGGATGTGAAGGGTAAACAAAGGAGGAGGCTTCAATGCTTGATAAGAAATGTACTCATTATCTTGTCCATGTAATTGTAACCCCTCTGTACAGTATGTTCATAAAAAATAAAAATAAAAAAAAGAAATGTACTCATTACATTGCCCATGTAATTGTAACCCCTCTGTATGGTATTTTCACAATAAAAAAAAAATTAAAATAATAAGAGTCTGGAGTAACCACTCACAGAGCCAGAGTGGAGAAAAAAATCTAAAACAAAAAAAAGAAAAGAAAAAATCTGAATATTCAACCCCAAAATGATTAAATTATTTACCAAACAAATTTAATCTTCTTTCCATTGACCAAAGTACATTACAAGCATATATGGAGATATCAAAATAAAACCCTTTTGAACAATTAGTTTATACTAATAAAAGAGTAAAGAACTCATATGACATGAAAATAATATTTAGAGATGTAAGAAAGTTTTGCTGACTGGAAGAAGATTAAAATGTGTTGACCACAAAGTCATTGTGCATGAGGCCAAGTTAAGGTAAATAAAGCAACAAACAGCTCAGGGATGGTGGCAGGGCTCTTTCATTGCTGTGTATATGCAACCTGGCAAAAGAATTCAATGGTCATCAAAGTAAAACCAGGCATCTTAGTGTGTAGATCCTCCTGTCCAATGAACAATTTGAATTTTTTGTGTTTGGAGATAAAGCTCCTCACCTCTTTCTCTATCCCTCTCCCCTTACAGTGTCTCTACTCCTAGATAATTATGCCATACTCTATCCTCTATCCTCAAAGCACCCACACAGGAGGTGCTTCAGAGATTTTCCAGACTTTGGATTAGACTCCAATGTAAGAAACACATGAATCCAGACAGATGTATGGAAGGCAGTTTGGCCACTTCGGTTGTGCCATAGAACAATGTCTAAGTGTTCCAGTGCTCTTGGACAGGTGATTTGTAAGAATTCCATCAGTGTCCTTTAAAAGCTATAGTCTTCACAGTGATTGCACAATTCTATCATTTTACTGAGCCTACATAGAAATGGTTTAACCAGACAGCTCATCACTAGCTAATAGCCAGGAACAAAATGGTGATCCAACAGAGATCTCAGACACCTCTATCAACTCATTTGAATGCCCCATCCACCTTTTAGGGTGTCATTATAATATATTTACTTCTACTTAAGATTCATCTGAGAACAGGTTGTGATAAATCAAATCTTTCTCATCAAATTGAAGAGATTCCCATAGTAGATAAACCTTCAAATCTTTAATTAGGGCCAGGTAAGGACTATTTAAAGTTGCTATTTCTCCAGTAATATTTTTAAAATTAAAAACAGGTGCCCTTATTTGCAATAACTAATATATGTCTGAGACAAGCAGAAATGGGCAGATAAGTTGATATTAGGTGAAATGAGCCCCAAGATAAGGACTCAAATGGTTTTTCTTTCTTGCTATTGTTTCTAACATATTTATAAGATGATTTCTTTGTCGCTTTGTATGACCCTCCCCCACAGTATTACCCCTGTTTTCACTGTATTTGATGTTGGCATAATTTGTGAAGGGGAAGGGAAAAAACAAATTTTTTAAATAGGGATACAGGTGGACCTATTGCAACAATGAGATGTACAAGACATTATGTCAAAAAATGAACTTTACAACTTTATGGGGGGGGTGAAGAGGAGAGGATATGGGAAGGGATGGTAAAGGTAAACAAAGGAGGAAGCAACAATGCTTGATAATAAATGTACTCATTACCTTGCTCATGTAATTGTAACCCCTCTGTCCGGTATTTTCACAATAAAAAAAGAATATTACAAACACGCACACACAAAAAATTATAGACATGTTAAGAGAAACAATTTTCTTGGCAATTGAACATAAAGAATTTATACTGAAAATTACAGCTGTAGGAAGTAAAATTGTATCTAATATAGACAGCAGAAGTTCTGTGAGTTATTTTGTAAATGACACACATAGAAAAATAATGGAGGAAGGCATAAGATTATTTCTGCCAAGCAAACTTCAGGGATAGCATAAAGACATGAATAGAAATCTAGTAAATAAATACATGCTATACAAAAAATAGATTTGTGGAAGCTAAATCATATGACCATAAAACTGAGAGATCTACTATTAAGAAAAAAATCACTCCAAAATATGTAGCAATAAATGTAAGATACAGAAGTCAAAGTAAGAGTTACAAAATCCAGATCTGTTTTTGTTTTGTTTTGTGCCAGTCCTGGGGCTGAACTAAGGGCCTCGGTGTTTTCCCTAAGCATTTGTGCTCAAGACTAGTTAGTGCTCTATCACCTGAGTCACAGCTTCATTTCCAGCTTTTTGCTGGATAATTGAAAATAAAAGTCTCATGGACTTTCCTGCCCATACTGGCTTTGCACTGTGATTGTGAGATCTCAGCCTCCTGAGTAGCTTTACAGTCATGAGCTACCCACTCCCATCCAGAGTCCAGATCTTTGAGAACTGTAACTCATCTAATTTTCAGTTAGAAATAATTATTACTTATCTCTAAGACTCAACTTTAGATACTTGGGAGTGGAAAAGAAATCACTTTTTTCATACAGCTTACCAATTCTCAAGGATCCATGCAGAAATAGTTAAAATTTTAGCAATAGGAAAAAGGAATTGGATTTACTTACTTTTATTTTTCTTTCCAACTTTTCAAACTGTCCTTAAGTCTATAATAAAAGGAATTTATAAGAAATAAAACTTACTAACTTGATCTTAGCACATCTTCATTCTAAAATTTTCATTTTACTTCTTATAGTAAATCATTTTATGCTGGATAACAATCATATTTTTTTTCAAAAAGCCTCTGAAAACTGTTGGGTAACACCACAAACTTGGTTACCATATACCGGTCATGACAATAGATGGTTTTTATTGTGCTTCTTAAATTTAAAAAAAAAAAAAACCAATGTGATGCATTTACTCCCAAGATTAAGGACACACTTGTCTTTTTTAATTCCAAGTTTTGTAATTTGATGAGTTGGGATTGCAAGTCTGCCAAAAAAAAAAAAAAAAAGAAAGAAAGAAAGAAAAAAAAAAAAGAAAAAAGAAAAGAAAAGAAATATATGTGGGATGTCAAAGCAAACAGGAAGCTATCACTGTGAAACCAATAGCCACTAACTCTAATACTAAACTGAAGCAGGATACTTATATATAATGTAGTCTGCATACTTTTGCTGATGAAAGCAACCAATTAGAAGAACAAATAATAATATGCTAAGAAAAAAAAGCTTTTGCTGTTTTCAGTGAAAGTGAATGTTGTTCTCATTCGTTTCCACTAGGGTGAAAACCCATTAGGTAAGTGAACCATTGTATTTCTCTGCCTCTGCAAATAGCTTTCCACAAATCAAAAGAGCAAAAAAGATCCATGGAGCAGATGATGAGTTATACAGCTCATAGCAAATGACAACTCAGCCCAGAAGCTTCTCGGACTTTTGGAATTTCAGAGAGCAAAGATCCAAGGACAACAAATGACAGAGACTTAGAGAATGGGCAGTAACTGAGAGGCAAAAAAAAATAGCCTTAGCCCTCTGCTAAAGGGGTGCTGGAGCAACTGTCAACTCAGATAGGAAGCAATTCACCCAAGCAAGAAGGAACAAAGGAAGGAGCAATGCATTTTAAGGTCATTCTTGGAATGGATGGTAGCATACATGAAGAATTTGTGTCTTGGTGAGCAGCAGCAAAGGAATTCTTTCTGTAAGTGAAAACAAGATATTAAAAGAAAAGAAATCTGTAGCATTAGCAATAGAAAATAATGTGTAACCAGATAAGATACAGTAATGTATTAAAGCATTTATTACAGTTAGCTAACACCTAGTAGATAATTAGAAACTATTAATTCTCTGTACACCTAATGAAAGATACCATTGAAAGTTGACACAATTTTAAGCACAGCTTTTCAACACCTATTCATTATATTCTCTATTACTCTAAATTATACATTCAAAACAAAATCCTGGAAGAAATATATGTTTCTCATAATCCTTTCACAGTTCTACTTATATTAGGTTAAAAAAGCACTGTCAATTATGATGAAGTTCTACAGAATAAGCCAATGCCATGCACATATTACTGAAGATGATATGTGCCAAATGGGAAATTGAATTATTATGGCTGTAACATTATAAAAGATGAACATTCATTGGCTCATCCATTCTTTTATTCAACAGGATACATTTATTGCACACCCATGGCTGGCTGGTGATAAATGAAAAGCAAGAACATGGACATATAATGAGATAATATATGTAAAAATCCTCTGAAAAGTAAAAAAGTCATAGAAATGTCAAAGATGATGAGGATGGTGATGTAATCATAGTATAAGTCAACACTGTCTCTTTACTTAAAGGAAAATCAAGTCAATCTACTAAGTATAGAGAAGTGATCATTTATTATCATAATTTATTTAGATTTTCAAGTAGCTAGTGAAAGACTCTATACAATCTATTTTTTCTAGTTCAAATCAGTTAATGCAGGATTATGGAGAGTACTTCCTTAGAATAGAAAGTAAGTAAAAAGAAGACATAGTGGCATTGAGAAGCATTAATTAAAATCATCTGATGGAACCATGTCACAGATCACTCAAAAGAGACTTCAGATAAAGACACCCTACTTGCAAACAATTCTCAACTTCCAGAAACTGAAATAACAGTTGGCATCAATTAGATCTCATGAGGTTATAGCATGCAAACTGACAAAAATAAAAGGGTATATGTATAGAAAAATCATGAAACAATGGTTCCAAAAGGACAGATTCCACAAGAAAAGCAGAGAAGAACCAATTGTGACATTATTTTCCTTGAATGTGGGTACAATGAACATGATGTTGTTTCTATGCTGTCTTCCCTTCAATTGAGTTATATGCATTGTTGTGTTGACAGGTGTTGTCAAAATGTTTTGACCTATTTTAAATTTGACATTGAAATGAAAGGTTATTGTGAATACAGAAAAGATATGGAAAGGTTGGAGAAGAACATTGGTTTCTTGGTGCTAATGAATCAATTGTTTGTCACTGGAGGAATCAGCATAACTGTTTTCTTTGAAAGCAACAACAAATGCAGTTTGCATCATAAGAGAAGACAGTCACAAGGGGCTCAAGCTGGGATGTATCTTGCTAGTAAGCACCATATGAAAAGCAGGCTTGCCACATACCATACCATGTAATAGGCCCAAAGCAGGAAACACATCAACCTCTTCAACTAAAACAAAGCTCAGTGCAAAACTAGGTGGATGAAGACTAATTTTGTATTCCACAGAGTTATTTGAAAGATATTCAATCATTATTTGTCAGGTTTTTTTTTTCCTTCTGCAGGAAAATTGTGATAGTGCTTACACAATCATTAGGCTGTTAGACCTGATAAAATGTGGTGAGTGAATACCTGGGTGGCATAATTACATATGAACAGTGCTGTTTATGTTCAGAGAGAAGGAAAAGGCATGTGTGATGAGAACAGGGGCTGCAGGGGTGACTCAGGAATATAAGAATATAAATCTAGCCATAGGGGCTACATCCAAATAGTATTTTTATTCTCAGCAAAACGAAAAGCAATGAACCATTTTGCAGCAAGAATGAAATCAGAATGAAGGGGGGAGGATAAATTTGCATTTCCTTCTCATAGTACTTGGATTTGAACTAGGATCTCATGTTTGCTAAGCAGATGCCCTACAACTTGAGCCCCTCCACTGGTCCCATCTTTATGGTGGCGATTTTTAAGATATCACCTTGCTTTATGCCCAGATTAGATTGGACCATAATCCTATTCCAGTTTCACTTTGTCAATGAGATGACAAGCATGGACCATTGCACCCAGACGTTGATCTTCCCCCACATGTCCAGTGGGGGGGAAGCTCTGTGTCCAGTCATTTATTGGGATGGAGTCTTGTGATCTTTCTTGAACCATGATCCCCACATCTATACCTCCCAAATAGCCAGGATTACAGGCTTGAGCCACTACATCTGAATTTTTTTCATTATCTTAAAGTAGTTACACAAATGAGGTGCTATAACAAAGCAGTTTATGAATACAGCACATCTTGATCTTTCAATGTTCTTTTCTTTTCAGAAGTAGTCATTTTATTTTGTTTTATAGTTTTTTATTAAATATATTTTTCATTGTCAAGATACTGTTCAGAGGGGTTACAGTTGCATGAGTAAGGTAATGAGTACATTTTCTATCGAGCATTATTACTCTCTCCTTTGTTTTTCCCTTACCATCACTTCCTTCCCCACCTTCACAATTCCTCCCTCCCTCCTCCCCTTCAATATTCTTACCACCCTTCAATCCACTCCTTCCCTTACTTTTCTTGATTTTGTAAATATAGACAATGAATTTTCGACTGCATTCTTCCCACTTTCCCCCTCTTCATCTGTTTACCCCTCTTCCCTTTGCCCCACCCCCTTCTTAGATGTATCTACTTCCTGGTATTGCTTTTGTTGCCCTAGTCTTTGACCTAGTCAGATTATACTATCTAGCTCTCCATAGAGTTATATTTTAGTTAACATATTTATAACCACTTGCATGCCACCCAATGTGTTTACTTATAGTACTATAAATACATTCCATCTACCACAAATGGAGGAATAATGTAACCTTTGTTTCTCTGGACCTGATTCACACCTGGCCTTCTTAAAGCTCACTTTAGCTGTACTATGCAGAAGTGGCTCCAAATGGGCCCTAGAAAATGATTTGCATGCTCGATAGGGATCAAATATAGTGTTCCAAGCCACAGCTCTGGTGATTGGATATGGGAAGTAAAAGACAATGAGCAGAGTAGATATTTGTTTGGAAATACTCTACATGATTTTAGCAAGTGGACAAAATACAATTTAACTTTTCTTTTTTTCTTGCCCTATTGTAAGGCCCTAGCTAAAGTGTAGCTAATTCCCTTTCATGACAAGTTTAATTAGGTCCACATGCCTTTATTCTTGGATTTCGAACTCTAAACCTCTGTATACTTGCCCTAATCAACCCCAAAGCCAGGAAACAGATAGCTAGAAGCAGCCCTTACACTCAATGCCTGCTTAAGATATTCAAATGAGCCAATACTAAACCTGCTTACTTTACCTGACCCATGGAATCTACAGTAAAGCCTCTTTCCATATTTCCTTCCACTTCTGCCTGGCCCTGGTGCCTCCTTATGGTTCTCATGCTGTTCTCTCCAGGACTGTAGAACTCATTCTCATTCCTCTCTCTTGATCTATATCTGTCTTCACCATACCTCACTCAAGGTAGTAGGGCTAGCACAATATATTCCATTAAAATCTAAAAGGCAAGTCACAATCAAATCATTAGATGCAAGAAAAGAAAGGACAGTGGCATCCAAATGTTGCTGAACCATTTAATCACTCTGAGACTAAACTTAATGAACACTAACAAAGGAGAACACCTAAAGAAAAAATTTATAATGTCTTTTTTCTACCAAATTTGGAGACAAGTAGCAGAACTGTTTCATCTGATTTTTATTTCATTTTATTCCTCCTGTCCATCATCTGGCAGAGATCCTAAAGAACAATGAAAAATTGCATGTTCAAAAAGCAAGCAGAGAAAGTAGGAGCAGAATAAAAGGCCTATTTAATCTTAAAATTAGATAAGCAAAATTTGAATAATTGTGCTTTGCTGAGAATAATAGCATGCCTCCTGTCTATAACAAACCGTTGATAAATGTTTGGTTGAGTGAATAAAAGAAACGACAGTTTTCTTTAATTGCAAAAATGTCATTAAATTAATATTAATTATGGGAGGAAAAGCTCATATAACATATACAATTCAAAAATATGTTGCATTCAGGAAAGTAAGACATGTTCCTTGGCATGACTTTACTTGTTGAGAATCCTAAAGCAGTGGTTACAGTTTAGTCCAATTGTCTCTATAGATCTTCATGCACACACATTGAGTTACTTTTCCACATAGGCAATTTGGGATCTGCTATACTTGGGTAAGCTTGTCCCAAAGGTTCACATATTGGGAGTATGGTCATCTGTGTGGTGGGGTTGGTGTGTTAGGACCTTTAGGAGGAGGAGCCTTGTGAGAGGGTCCTGGGTGGAGGAACACACTGCTCTTGGAAGGGAAGAAAGTGTTTTTCCTGGGATTCTTAGTACTTGTAAGAGCAAATTCTTTTAAAATAAAGTAACCCTGAATCACTGTCTGGCTTCCAGTATAGGTAATGACCTCTGCCATTAAGTCCTCCTCAGAAGGGCTGCCCAATATTTGACTTTCAGTCTCCAAGTCTTTCTAAATTTTCCAGTCCTGTATATTCCATTATAGCAGCATAAAATGGATTAGTGTAGGTTCTAATTTTCCACTCTGATCAAATTGCAAGGTCTGAGGTATTTAATAAGTCCAACAACAGCATATAGCCTATATTTCTAAATCTGTTTGTGATTCTGAGAAATGCTGGTTAACTCAAGAGTTGCTTTTCTTGACAGGAATCCAACTGGGGATTAAGATATTATGGCATATACATTCTTAACAGATAAAAATGGGAAGAAAGAGACTAAAGTGAAATAAGAATGTCAGGATGAATCTCACAGCATCATTTAGGATACTTTTTTTCCTTACCTGTAGGGAGCCATCTCTAATGCACAAGGTAAGAGAGATATAATTCAAGATTTTAAGCTAGAGTGTCTATACATAAAAGCAAAGTTAAAAAAATAAAGCATTCATGTGTTAAAAGGAATTCAGTATTGTAAAAATCAGCCAAATTTCTTTTTATAATTTCTGGTGGCAGTTGGCACCTAAACTGCCTGAGCAAGAAGCATTTATGACCCTAGCCACATGTCATTATTAAGTCTTCATAATTTTTGTTGTTGTTGTTGTTGGTTCAGGAGATAGAATCAGGAGATAAACTCTGGGCCTTTATATATGCTAGGCAAAAGCTCTACCATTCAGCTACACACTCAACCTAAGGTATAACTTTACTCTACCATAAAAGTTAAAATCATATGCCCCTGATAGCTGGTATTATGTAAATACCTGTCCCTGGTTTTGTTCAGCTAAATGGCTTATTCTGTAAATAAAAGCCATATGAGGCCAGGCACTGGTGGTTTACACCTGTAACCCTAGCTACTTAGGAGGCTGAGATCTGAGGATCATGGTTCTAAGCCCACCCAGAAAGAAAAGCCTGGAGACTTTTATCTCCAATTAAGCATCAGAAAGCTGTTAAGTGGAGCTGTGACTCAAGAAGTAGAGACTTGAGCAAGAAAAGTTCAGAGACAATATCCAGGCTTTAAATTTAAGCCCCAGAATCAGCAAAAGAAAAGAAAAATCCACATGACAAGAGATTCATTCCTCTTGATCAACTTAGCCTTGCTTCATTCTTGCCACAGATCTCAACATTCCATAAGCAAATCTGGCTAAAGAATGTTGATAACATTCCTAGTTATAAAAAAAGTAACTTGCCATTTCTCCTTAATTATCAATGGTATCATCTAAGAATGGGAAACTCTTCCTATCCATCTCTTATTTTCACATTCAGAAATTTTTCATAAAGTAAGTTTGATCAAATCCTGCTTTAAATCTGTGATGCGTTTCACATTCTAGCATATGAAACCCCAGTTCTCATCAGGACCCTTAGCCTCATTCTCAGCCATCTACCCTTGGCTTCTATTGGACCTCTCTTCTTTCCTTCCCAACCCTGCAATCCCATCTCAGCCACACTGATCTTTCTACGCTCCATAAACATACAAAATTCCACTGTTTTTGTCACAGTGTTCTTACTCTTTCACTTGGAAATCCAAAATTCCTTCTTGTAGGTCAAGGCATTGTGAGTTTAATGTTCATTTCCCTTTTTTAATTGTAAAGGTGATGTACAGAATTATATAAGTAAGGAAATGAGTACAGTTCTTGTTGAACATTGTTCCCCCTCTCTCTCATTTTCTCCTGTTATCCATCCCTCCCACTCCCTTCTCCCTCAGGTTTCAAAGTTCATTTCTAACATAATATCTTGTGAGAATTGCTATTGCATTGGTTCACCCTTTGTCCTTTGTCTCACCATTTTGTGTTTCCCCTTCCCTTCTTCAAATCAGATACACTTTATATGCAATACAAAGGGTACAAAAATCAAATACAGAGACAACACAGGGTAAACCCAAGCAGGGGGGATAAAGAACAAAGAAATAACTCCATACAAACAAAAAACCCTCTTTTTTCCATATCCTGTAGTTCATTTCGATTAGCATCATTTCATAAGGCCATACGAATACAGCCATTGAATGTTCATTTTCTTGAGACACCTACAATTCCATGGAAGAAGATAAAATATCTTTCTCCATCATATCTCCAGTGGTAGGCAGAGTTCCAGGGATCTAACAGAAAACAGAAAACTACTTGAGTGGATGAATGAATGAATGAATGAATGACAACATCATCCTGTAAATAAAGACATCATTGTTAAAGCCCTGTTTCTCTCCTATTCTAGGGTAACATTTTTACCATTCATCAACACCAAAATCACCCCTGTCCCTGTTATGCCCTCTTTTATTTCTCACCATTCTGCATAGTCTCACTTCCCTCAAACACCCCAGCTCTACATCAACTTTAGATGCCCATTCCAACCCCCTGTAATTCCTTCCTGTGACTGACACTGCCAATCCAGTTTCTTTACCTGGTTATTAAATATGTATTCTTTAGGCTTGTAGGAAATGCTCATAGGAAAACTTTGTTGTGCAGTCCAAGGCTCCCTCACTGGAAAAGAAGTCTAACTAGCTTCTTTGCTATGTTGTATATATATTTACATGATCACTTATCAAAAATTGTTTACTTGAGTTTATTTCCAAGTATCATTTTAGTGACCTGAAGGCCAAGACTACATCTTAACTTCTATAGATGCACTCTGCAATAATATATGAATGATTTATTTTTTGCCAGTCCTGGAGCTTGAACTATGTATGCTGTCTCTGAGCTCCTTTTGCTTAAGGCTAGTACTCTACGACGTGAGCCACAGCACCACTCCCATCTTTTTCTGTGATTAATTGGAGATAAGAGTCACATGGACTTCCCTACCTGGGCTGGCTTCGATCCTCAGAGCTCAGCTTCCTCAGTAGCTAGGATTATGGCTTAAGCCTCCAGTTCCTGGCTATGAATGGGCTAAATACAAGCCTTCAAAAAGATTTACAAGTACATTGTCATAGATTGTTAATACTGAAATATAAAACACATCCTGTAATACAAGATTGAATTCAAACCATTGAATAAAAGCTGGAAATATTTTCTAATTGCATTTTATCCTCTTTGTGGAAATTAACAGGAAAGAAACTATACTGATACTGACATAACCAATCACACCCAATCATGCTCACTGAGACCTAGCTGTGTCAAAATCATTGTCAATAACTACCAGTGATCAAAATTTTACTTCAGTGGATAAAGACCTAAATGCTTCCTTTCTGGAAATGTGCATCATCTAATCCAACAACACTACATAATCTGACACATACCCAATGGGGTTTTCAAGTGACATTTTTTCTTTCTTTATTAAATGTATGTATGAATGATATAGAAGAATCATTTCTCATAGCTTCCAAATGAGGCCTGTAAAAAGACACTCATATTTCTGATTAGTAGGCCAATTAACAAGTGTTTGTGAACAAACAAGGTGAAGGTTATCAGCAAATATGCTAGTTTATGCAAGTTAATTCTTTATTGTTCCAAAATCCATGGTCTGGAATATAGATCTATCTAAAAGCTCAACTGTGTTATTAATAAAGTTGGAATTCTAGTTATTTTGTGAGGTATTAGAAGGAAGTGTTCAACCTGAAGTTTCCTAGGTGACTCAAAGTCCTTAGCATGAAAGGATTGCATACTGATAGGAGGTGGAAGAAAGTTCCAGCTCAGGTCAAATAACAGCTTGGGTCAAGCTCAAGGGAAACTATGCCTATTCCCTTGATTAAATGTTTTCCTAACATAGATGTTCCGATTATTTCTATCCCTCTGGATATTTACAAAGATGAGGAAAATAGACACTTCATAACGAGGGAGAAACAAGAGAAATGACAAGCAATAACAATGCCACAAATGGCAACATGATATTTAAAATGATAAAATAAAATAAAAAACCTAAATAAGTAAAGTACAATAAAAAGAAGTATGAAAGTATGAGAGCTGATAATTTTTTAAATAATGAAACAAAGTTTAAAAAGTTCTTCCAGGTTTAAAATTTTATAATCAATGAATTAAAAAATAAGTACTTTCAAATTAAACAAATGGACCTGTTGAATTTTAGCCCAGTTGTACAACAACTTCAAGATAATAAAATTATAATAAAAAGAAAGCAGACATTGCTAGCTGCCTAGACAAACATCCCTTCTCCCTTTTCAATATAACCTACAATGCCCTGATTTTTCTGGATGTGTTGTCTGCCTTTTACCTAAAGAAAGGCTCCATTGACAAGGAGCAGTGTTCTGATCACAGAGTGTGAGCATGAGGGCTGTGGTGGACTTTTGGAAGGCAGCCTACAATGATAAAACCTGAGAGGATGGGACTTTTAAACTTCTAAATTCATTCCTTTTCCACAAGTGGTTGATCCGAGTAGTATAAAAAGCCTACACTCACACAGATAATTACACACAGCTGCCAGGCAGGGTAATATACATCTGTAATTCCAACATCCAAGAGGCTGAGGTAGAAGCAACATGAGTTAGTGGCCAGCTTTAGCTACATAGGAAAACCCTCATTCAAACAGAAGGACTAGACCCTGGCCCTGGATGGCAGGTGGCCATCTTACTTGCTCCCAAAAGTTGCCTGCAGGTCTTTTATATGGTAAGGCAGTTACTTCAGCCTCCATCCTCTTTCAGCCACCCTTATTTGTGATTTCCTGTTTTGTCCCTGAACACCATGCTATCTATAAAAGAAAGTCAAGAGGAATCACGTATAATCAGTAAATGTTAAACCTGAAAGTGGGCAAAAGGCTAAAACTATAAAATAATCACATGCCTTAATGAGATAAAGATTAAGATCCACTAAGATAAAGAAAATAATATATTGACAAAACAAACTTTACTTGTTGAATTCTGGAAGGCTGGCTACAGTCATTCAGGCTTGTAATCCCTACTAGCTCAAATCTAGCCTAGGCCAAAAAAAAAAAAAAAAAAAAAAAAACCACCTTCATCTCAACTAAATAATCTGAGTATAATGGTACATATTCAAGGCTATAAGTAGGAAGACCATGGTCTAAGGCCTGTAATCTTAGTCTAGTTACTCAGGAACCTGAGACCTGAAGGATCAGGCGTAAAAGCCATGCCTGGCAGAAAAATGTCCCAAGAACCAAGACACCATCTCCAAATGAGGAGGAATGTTGCAAGTGGTAGAGTGACAGGGAAGAGCAATTAAGCCTAGTGATCACAAGCCCCCTGATTTCAAGCTGCATTACCTGAAAAAAATAAAAATAAAAACACTAAGAGAAGCCTGACCAAAGTTAACAAATGGCAGAAGTTTGGCACAAATACACTGAGTATGCAGTTTGAAAACTAATCCAGAGGTCAACAAGTATTGTATTTCTACCATAACAATTCTTTCTAAAGGAGCTCTGTTCATTGAGGTTCCCACAAGGGTAACTTTAAACAAAGGCTCACTGTGTAACTTCATACAAATAGTAACATAGTTCCATTCTCCCTTCAGAGCAAAGAATACCAATCATCTATGAGTTAAACAGATGTGGTCAGAAACAAACCTCCCAACCAAAAATGTGTGAGTGTAGAAATCTCTTAATTTAACCAATAGCAATGGGGATGACTTTCAGGGACATATGGAAATTGATCTCATTTTTTTTTCATCATGGGTGCATCATTAATAGCAATAATGTTTTAGTAAAACAGAGAATATTTGTAAACTTCAGCATCTCAACATTAAATCAAACTCAAAAAGTTATTGGAATCAAAATAGCACGTGGTAAAGATCTCTGCATTTTTTAGGCTTTAGTTGACTTTAGAGTTTGAGGTTAAAATTGGTGGTCTGAGAGTGTGGCTCAAGTGGTAGAGCACCTACCTAGAAAGCTCAAGGCCCTGAGTTCAAACTCTAGTTCCACAAAAAAAGAAAGAAAATAAACAAGTAAGACAAAACCTGTGGTATGACTTTTCTTTCATTTTTGAAATCTATTAAGGCTAAGCTTTTAAACAAAATTGTCTTTTCATAGAAGCGAAGAAGTCAGTGGATTCCAGGTTGAGCCTGAGCAGGCAAAGCTCAGGCCTTCGGATTAAGGCCCCACCCTAGTTGTCCAGCTCCCCCCCTCCCTCCCCATGACACGGATTTAGGCAATAATGCCAAAATCCAGGCACTTTCAAAACATCATTTTTTCTCTTTATCTCTCTTTCTACATATTTTGGTGATACAATACAGAGAAAAAGAGATCACTAAATTTCACTGATTAGCCTGTTGCAAATCAAGATAGTCATTAGTAGAAAAAACTGCCCAATAATTTCCATGTAATGACTCTCTTGTTTAAGATGATCATAGCATGTCTTTCCATTTACTAAGAAATGGAGCAATGTCATTCTTTCTGATGGAGGCATAGAATTCCATCGTGTATATATACCACATTTTCTTGATCCATTCATCTACTGAGGGGCATCTGAGTTGGTTCCATATCTTAGCTATGGTAAATAATACTGCGATAAACATAGTCGTGCTGGTAGCTTTAGTGTGGTCTTGCTTGTGATCATTTGGGTAAATGCCCAAAAGTGGGATTGCTGGGTCATAGGGGAGCTCTCTGTGGAGTCTTTTGAGGAACCTCCATACTACTTTCCAAAGTGGTTGAACAAGTTTGCACTCCCACCAACAATGCAGTAGGGTTCCTTCTGGCCACATCCGCTGCTCCAGCATCTATTGTTATTAGAGTTCTTAATTATAGCCATTCTAACTGGGGTGAGGCAGAATCTCAATGTTGTTTTGATTTGCATTTCTTTTATGGCTAGAGAGGTTGAGCATTTCTTCATGTGTCTATTGGCCATTCTTATTTACTCTTCAGAGAAGTTTCTCTTTAAGTCTTTAGCCCACTTATTTATTGGGCAGTTGTTTCTTTAAGGATTTGTTGTTGAGGGATTTAATTTTTTGAGTTCCAAGTATATTTTAGATATCAGACCCTTATCCAGTTATATGGCCAGTGAAGCTCTTCTCCCAATCCGTGTGCTTTCTATTAAGTGAAGTAATCCAGGCCCAAAGAAACATAGGTCCTATGGTTTTCCTTATTTACAATAACTAGTATATGTCTGGAACAAGTAGAAAAGGTCAAAAGCTATGGACATATTGACCAGATAAGATGAAGTTAAGATGAACCCCAAGATAGGGACACAAGTGGTTTCTTTCTTTCTTGCTATTGTTTCTAACATATTTTGAAGGTACCATGTGATTTCTTTTTGTTGTTTTGTATGTTCCTCCCCCATGGTATAACCCCTGTTTTCACTGTATTTGATGTCGGTATAATTTGGGGAGGGGAAGGGGAAAAATGTTTAAATAGGGATACAGGTTGACCCACTGTAACAGTGAGATGTACAAGACACTATGTTGAAAAAAAAATTTTCCAATTTAGGCTGGGGGGTAGGGAGGATATAGTTGTGGAGGTGGGAGGGAAGGGATGGTGGGGGGAAAACAAAGGAGGAAAGGAGGAGACAACAATGCTTGATAAGAAATGTACTCATTACCTTGCTCATGTAATTGTAACCCCTCTGTATGGTATTCTCACAATAAAAAACGTATTTAAAAAAAGATTATAATAGCAATTTTCCCAACAGTTCATTTAATGTGCACATCCATACCAATGTTTGAAAAAAAAGGGAAGTTTGAACATCAGCTTTCTTATCCATCTTCCATCCTATTAAGTCTCTAACTCACACAATATTGATGCTGAACGAGTATTTAGATCTGAAGAGGGATATAAAGTCATGAAATAAAAGTACAAATTTTCTTTCAAGCTGATTCAAACCCTTTATTCCGGATGTATCTTAGCTGCTTCTTTTTAGATGCCAAGCTTTCCCAGCCTACCTTACTCTGGCCAGCTGGGTCTACAGGTTCTTAAGTACCTTAACTCAGTGAATAAGCCACAGCCATGTATGAAGCAATGTCCCCCTTCCATCAACACACCTAGGCAGACAGAATTAGAGGATTCAGCCAGGTTGGCCAATAACACAAAACAAGTATCTAAGAGTACAGTCATTTAGACTTTTAAGAATTGGAACCCAGAGTGGTCGAATCTCAAAGATAAATGGAAAGAAAGAAAAACAATGCAAATGAGAGCCTCAAGATCAGCAAGTATATTTTTAATCTAAATTTTGATTGTGTGTGCTGTGTATGTCTACTACATTTTGGAATGGGATCTGCTGTTTAGGTAACTTTCCTTAATAACTCAATTTATATTTCTTGTAGTACAAATTATGTACTAACCACATAACTTAAACTTTTCAAAATGTGTTATCATGAGTTACTTCTTTTGTACTAAGAGAGATTGAACTTGAGGCCTCACACTTGCTAAGCAGGGGCTCTACCACCTGAGCTACAACCCCAGCCCTTTTTGTTTTAGCTTACCTTAGATAAGGTATCACATTTTTGCCCAGGGCCAGCCTCAGCCAGAGATCCTCCTCTTGATGCCTCTTGAGTACCTGGTACCTCAGGCACATACCACTGCCCCTAGTCACTTGTGCCCCTAGCACAAACTTGTCTTCTCTGAACACATGCAATGGTAGTAATTAATATAGATGTATTTATATAGGTAGGCTGTAGCTTTAATATTCATATAACCATGCATTCAATGAAGTCTGTGCCCATAGTGTGCCATTCTTACACATCCTTGTCTGTGACAAGTTTCTTCTTCCTGGATACCCATACTTGTTCCCAAGTCTTGTGCCTGGATCTGAACCTCTATCCTGATAAAGGAGAGAAATAAACAGGGGGTAATTTTCCCCCTCAGACAAGATCTCTCTATGTAGTTCAGGCAGGCCTCAAACTCGCAATCTTCTTGTCTCAGCCTCCCCAGTATTAGGACAACAGGCACATGTCATCAAACCCAAAGTGAACAGGATGATTTTGACTGATTCTCCTCACTATTCCTTACTGTTTCTTTCACTGGGCAATCACTGCTGCTGTGTTCCAGGATGGGCCCGGGAAATCCTCCAGGCTGCCCTAGTTTGCTCCATGAAACCACCAATAACTTTTAAGAAATACAAGTAGCCAAAGCAGTAGACTAACTGATGTTCAAATATTCCATTAATTATCTCAATTGGAGCAGCACACATTGTCTTCATGTGAAATGCCACAGTGTTCATAAACATAAAAATTATTATGTGTTAGTCAAAAAATTTAACTGACTACATAGGTAGAAATGCTAACTAGCATGGTTTCATCATTATACATTGTATATATGAGTCAAATTATCATATTATGTAATAAAGATATACAATTAAAATAATGGTTAATGCAAATATCCTTTGAGAAACCCATCTGGGTTAACACAAAATCACCAATCAGGTTATCAGATGGGAAGTGGGCAGCTGACATCAGGTACAATGGTTCTGAAGGAGGAAGAACAGGCTTGTTGAATTTCAGCAGATTAGAAGAGAAAAGAAAGATGGAGGGAGAGGACCTGAAAGGGAATCTTTGGGAGACTGTGGAGTAGGGGAGCTGGCATGTGGGAGAAGCAAAACAAGGAGGTGACAGGCACTCAAAGCACTAGGTAAGTGGCCATGCACTTGTGTATCATGAGCCCTAGTTAGGAGGAACAGACACAGTGAAAAGGCTCAAAGATAGAGCCAGACCATACGCCAGACAGAGGCACTGAAATATGCACAGAGAGGTGTGTATGTGTGTGTGTGTGTGTGTGTGTGTGTGTGTGTGTGTGAAAACTGAAAGGTTAAAGTTTGAGGCAGTGACCACCATGTGTTGCTTGTTTCTGTCTAGCAAAGCAACACGTAGTGGTAATCAAAATACCTGGTTGATTGTGTGCCTATATAAGACCTGCAAATCCTTAGCTTAGGGCTCTCCTCCTGGGCTCCGCTGTGTGGGAGTGTAGGACGAGGCCTGAGCTGCAGCCCATATAAATAAAACAGCTGTAGAGTCTGACTCTAGGTGGTCTTCTTGTGGGGGGGGTCCTGCGACCTTGGCATTGCATATTAGTGGGGGCTCATCCAGGATACCCCCCCGAAGACCCCCGAGACCTCAGACTCCAAAGGTAAAACAGCGCTGTCTTTGTTAATTTGTCTTGTCCTGTCGTTTGTCTGTTTTACTTTCGTTTTTCCTTGTCGCTTGCACAACCCTGGAGGAACTGGGAGATGTCCCAGATCCTCTTGTGGGACAGGGGTAACCCTGCCGTGTGGGGTCTGGGGTCCTAGGAACCCCGCCCGTGTGAATTGTGGGGCAAGAGTCGGTTCTGAGGCCCAACTCACCCACTGTGTGTCTGCTCCTGCTGCTGTGGGGCCTGGGTATCCCATTACAGGAGTCAGCGGACCAATTCAGGAGATCTCCACTTTTTTTTGTAACTGTCAGGCCTGCATGTGTCTTGTTTGTACTGTTTATTGTTTTTTGGACTGAACGACTGACGGGACTGGAAACCATGGGCACCACTCCATCTAGCCCCCTAGACTTACAAAAAGAAGCTGAGAAAGAGGAAAAGAAAAAGTACCCCCCAGTTTTTCAGGGAGATAACTTGGAAGAAGAAATGTTTCCTCTCCCATACTCCCCTTTCCAGGTTCCTTTTGCAGAACCTGAGAATGATCAAGAGGAGGAGGGAGCTATAGAATCCTCGGCACCTGCCCTTAAAGTTTCTGAGGGGCCAGTCACTCCACGCCGCCGTGGTATCAACCTCCCTTCTATTGCAGCTGTTTTTCCTTTATGTGCTGTAGGTCCTGTGGATGAGAATGGTCAACAGCAACTCCAATATTGGCCATTTTTTACCAGTGATCTATACAATTGGCGCACCCAAAATGCCCCCTTTTCTGAGAAACCCCAGGATTTAATTTGTTTGCTTGAAACTATTGTCTCTACTCATCAGCCCACTTGGGATGATTGCAGTCAGCTTTTACAGGTCCTTTTTGCCACCAAAGAGAGAGACCGTATCCGAGAGGCAGCCCGGAAACATATCCCTGGCCCCACAGGAGCGCCCATCACGGATCCTGCCCTGATTGCTGCCTATTTTCCTTAGATCTGACCAACATGGGACTACAATACAGTTGAAGGTAGGGAGCGACTCCTCGTCTACTGCCAGACTCTGTTGGCAGGTCTCAAGGCGGCAGCTCGCCAACCTACTAATATGGCCAAAGTTTATGATGTTAGACAGGTAGGAAGTGAAAGTCCGGCAGCATATCTTGAGTGGCTCATGGAAGCTTTTAGTCAATATACCCCATATGATCTTGAGACCCAGGATTTGGCTCAGATGACTGCCTATATAAATCAAGCTGCACCAGACATAAAGAGAAAGTTGCAGGCTCTAGACAGACTTGGTGAATAGTCTATTAGGGATCTAGTAGCCACAGCAGAAAAGGTTTACAATAAGAGAGAGACAGAGGAGCAAAGACAGGAAAGGAAGGACAGAGAACGTGAAATTGAGTGTGAAAAGAGAGACCGGGCCAAGGCAAAGAGACCAGACTTGTTGGACTCGCCACTATCGCATGCTGAGCATACCTGGTTTACATATGGCAGCAGTTTCATTCGAGAGGGAAAAAGGCACGCAGGTGCAGCAGTCACCACGGAGACTGAGATAGTGTGGGCAGAAGCACTCCCCCAGGGAACCTCTGCACAAAGAGCAGAACTAGTGGCACTAACAAAAACCCTACAATTGGGAAAAGGGAAGAGACTAAACATGTACACGGACAGTCAGTATGCTTTTGCCACCGTGCATGTCCATGGAGCCATTTACCAAGAGAGGGGACTGCTGACAGCTGAGGGAATTTTAAGCCTCCTCCAGGCCATATGGGAACCAGCAAATATTTCCATTATGCACTGCCCTGGCCATCAAAAGGGAACTGATTCTATAACCAAAGGAAATAACTTGGCCAATCAGGCAGCTAAGGAGGCAGCCCTCTGGCCCAGAACGAAAGTACTGACTCTAGTAGACCCAGGGCCACGAGCTTTGCCTCCTGAGCCTCAGTACTCCCAAGAAGACTTGGAGTGGATAAAGAAAATTCCCATGGCCTATAAACCCCTGGACAGAGAAGGAAACAAAAGACTGGTGGAAAACTGGTGTGGGGGATACTTCTCTTGCCACAAAGATTGGGCAAGGGGATTCTTAAGAGAATCCATCGGGTCTCTCACATGGGAACCCGAAGAATGCAGGACTTGCTCTGACTCAGAAGTAAAAATTAGGCAAGGAAATCAACTCATTGAGGACATTGTTAAAAATTGTAAAGCCTGTCAGCTCACCAATGCCCCCAATCAACCAGTTACAAAAGGCGCTCACCTCCATGGAGATAGGCCAAGTGAATATTGGGAAGTAGACTTCATAGAAATTAAAACTGGAAAATTTGGATATAAATATTTGCTAGTTTTTGTAGACACTTTTTCAGGATGGGTTGAAGCCTACCCAACAAAGCATGAGACCACGAACGTCATGGCTAAGAAGATCTTGGAAGAAATCCTACCCAGGTATGGCTTCCCATCCACCATCAGGTGGGACAATGGACCAGCCTTCATTTCAAAAGTAAGTCAGGGAATAGCCACGGCACTGGGGACAGATTGGAAAATGCAATATGCTTATAGACCCCAGAGTTCAGGGCAGGTAGAAAGAATGAATCGGACTCTAAAAGAGACCTTAACTAAATTGGCCTTGGAGACTGGCACAGACTGGGTATCACTCCTTCCTTTAGAATAAGAAATTAATTCACCCTATTGGCTTGGCTTTAATTGCTTGCTGATTTGGATGATACTGAATTTCTGTGTAAGATTGACTATTTATAGCTGGTGCATAAGAGTATGTGGCCCCAGCTTAGAGCATTATATGATTCTGCTTCTATTCCTACCCCCCACTTGTTTAAACCAGGGGACTGGGTGTTTGTTCGAAGGCACAACTTGTGATCTCTGGAACCGGGGTGGAAGGGACCTTACATGGTGCTACTGCCTATACCTACTGGCCTTAAGGTGGATGGCATTGCTGCTTGGATCCACTGCTCCCATGCCAGACCAGCTGACCCCTTTGCCCTGGATGACCATGGGAAACATGGGAAGTCTCCAAGCATCCTACCCAACCACTCCGCATACACCTCAAGAAAAGAAAAATGGACTGATTGTTATTGGTATACCTGTTCAAGATCAAGAACTGTTGGAGTTTAGTTTTGGGCCAGAGCCACAAGATTTTGGCTCAGGACCATAAGTCAATGGGGGGAATGAAAGGTTAAAGTTTGAGGCAGTGACCACCATGTGTTGCTTGTTTCTGTCTAGCAAAGCAACACGTGGTGGTAATCAAAACACCTGGTTGATTGTGTGCCTATATAAGACCTGCAAATCCTTAGCTCGGGAGGCTCTCCTCCTAGGCTCTGCTGTGGCGGAGTGTAGGACGAGGCCTGAGCTGCAGCCCATTTAAATAAAACAGCTGTAGAGTCTGACTCTAGGTGGTCTTCTTGTTGGGGGGGGGGGGTCCTGCGACCTTGGCATTACAAAAACAAATGAATTTACAAATGGCTAGTGGGGATACTTAAGTCAATACCTTTGTTACTCTGATGGACCAGTGCCTGGTGAGAAGAGTTTAAGGTTTGAAATCATTATTAACTACTTCTCTTTAGAAAGATTTACTGCTTAATCTCAACTCTACCTTATTTTTTTTTTTTAAATCTAATTCACTACCAAGATATAAAGCCACATTTTGGCCTGGTAAACAGCGAAGTGGTGATTGTTGAGGAGTGCTGGCAATGGAACTTACCATTAATATTTTGATTAGTCCTGCTTGGTTTGTGCAAAATTGCACATTAACAGGGCAACACCTTCACAGTGATGTAACAGTTAATTCTGTAATTACCTTGCCCTTCAAAACCTGAAGATTTCACCAACAGTGCTTTAAAGCATTGTTACAATTCTATTTCCAATAAACACTCTGAGTACACTGAAGATACTTCTACAAACATCACACAGCCAGAATCTATAAGCAATATGATTGTTATTCGGCTCACTGAATAGAAATTTTCTCCCAAAGATCACACTAATTCAAGCAAGCATAAAACAAAATAATTCCAGAGTAAAAAAACGGGTTTTCTATATTCAAAAATAAGCTCAGATAAAGGAATAAGTCTGTTAAAGGTAGAATAAAATTAAAATTTGGTAATTTCAGTGAGATAGCAGTAATTAGATAAGGGATATATTATACCTCATAATGACTATATTTTACAAAAGCAGGTTTTATATTTGAAAATTACTGAATAAATATTTTAAATGTTCTTGCTATAGAGTATTTGAATTAATACATAGGCTAATTAACACTATTTAGCCAATTCCCCTTGGATCACACCTCCAAATATCAACTGGAACCTGGATATATGCATCAAATCATCTTTGTAAATATTCAAGCATTCTATTTATAAATTAAAAAAGAAAAATGAAGCCAGGCATGATGGCACCTATCTTAATTCCATCACCCTAGATGCAGAGACAGGAAGATCTTGAATTCAAGGCCAGCATGGGCTATATACCAAGACCCTGTCTCAAAAAAATAAAATATAAAAAAATATAATACAACTGAAGGAAATTACAGTCTGATATATATACATATATGTGTGTATATACACACATACAAATTATTTCCCTAACATACATATATATGTGTGTGTGTATATATATATATATATATATATATACATATATATATATATGAGTTTGTGTGTTAGAGAAATAAGAGAAATCCCTGTTCTCAAACAATTCTACACAGTTTTGTTTTTATATTTTATCATTTTGTAGTATTTCAGTTAAGAACATCTAAACAAAGTCTGCTTAATTATACTGGCAAAAATAACAACTGGTGATTTAATGTGATTTAGAATCAAGTTGCTGGTTTGGTATACTCATGGGCTGTGAGATCCAAGCAAGTCTGTCCCTCCCAAGTGCCTCCCACTCTAGTACAATTGCCTTAGTTTCATTATAACATTAATAAAAACTGATCTTCCCAAACCCTTCTTCCAAAGTCGGGCTTAGAACAACATAATGCCCCTTTGATATTGGCCAAGGCAGGTCACAAGGTAGGTCAAACTCAAGGGGAGGGATGGGGGAGTGGGACGTGAGCATAGCATGAAGGGAGAATTTGATGGCCATCTTTAAAAACAATTGAACACTTTGGGTAATTTTAATAGTAGTTTCTTATCTTCCTTCCTGTAGGTAGAAATCACTCAGATTTCGTGGCTTAGGTTATTGCCTAAGTAAAAAGTACTGCCTGTAGCTTTGCTCCTATCTCAGAACAGAGTGGCAAGAGACTGACGAGATAAAAAAAAAATAGCACATTATCAAAATATCTAAAACTAATGCTCACTGTGCTTTTGTGGCTGAATTATAATTCTGGTGGCTTGAACAAAAAACATTTTAGAGACATAATGATTGCTTCTTAGAGCGATCTGCTGAAAGAATTCTTTGATCAGTACAGGATATCCCATTCTGAAAAATAAAATGAAGAAACTATATTTAGTAAGGTAGGTATACACTAGTGATACATAGTTCTGTTGTTTCCAATATTTTATTCTTCCAATGTGGAAATGGTCTTTTTTTCACATGTAGATGTGTTTGCATGAGTTACTCTGGGCAACATACATAAATCTCAAAGTTGTGCATGACCATATCAGATTGTGCCAGATACATAAAACTCTCCACTGCCTGTCTATTGTATTATGGAACTTAGTAACTTTTCTCAAACTGATGGATACCAAATTAAAGATTGATAGACCTAAAGAGAATATTTTTAAATTTTTATTTTCTTGTAAAGATGCTGTACAGAGAGGTTACAGTTATATCAGTTAGGTAATGAGTGTGTGTGTGTGTGTGTGTGTGTGTGTGTGTGTGTGTGTGTGTGTGTGTGTGTATTTGCCAAAAGTAAAAACTATAAAGAACCCAAATATTCATCACAGAGTAATAGGAAAGGAAACGATGTTACCAGCCATCCTGTAGCATAACAAGAGCACAACATCAAAAAAAATCCCCTGGAAAACTATTAACCTAAAACAATCCAGACAACATAATATATGGGTAAAAAGGAAAATTACTAAAAATAGCAAAATATACCCAGATACCAAGAAGATGTTGGATTTTTAAAAAGAGAATCTGAATATTATTTGGGGACTGAATGTCTCTATTCCAATTTGTTGAATGAAATTTTCATTGGAATTAAAAGGCTATTTTATAAAAAGGCATATATAGCCACAAGCCACATTTGGAATATCAATCAATGATAAGCCACATATATATGAGCATTCACATGGGATTATAATAGAGCTGAAAATTCCTATTGCCCAGTAGCTTTGCTCTACCTTTCCTGTTTAGATATATACTTTTCATCATATTACAAATGCCTACCATATTTGTGTGCACAGCTTTGTAGCCTTGGAGTGATAGATTATATAATATATCCTAGGTATGTAGTAGGCTATTCCCTCTAGATTATTCATACATATTCTATGATGTCTACATTATTATGAAATCTTCTAGCAACAGGTTTCTCAAATAATTCTTCATGTCCCATTCTTAAATGATGAATGATGATATTCATAAATTTGTATACTGTTCTCGATGTTTCCACTTCTTTAAGTGGGCTACAATATGTCAGGTGCCTGCTTCACAACCTTAATAGCAACCATTTTCTTCTGGAATCATCTGCTATGAAGAAACAGCCTTTTCTACATCCAACTCTAGTTTTTCCCCATTTCCCTTGCTCGGACATTACTCCTCTCAAAGTCTGGACTGGCCACCCTTTCTCCTGTTAAAAGCCTACAATGTTGACAATGTCAACATCCTTATAAAGTTTTCCTTATTTCCTCTCCTGGTCCTTATCACCTGATTTCCACTTAGTTCTAACATGCCAGAACAATATGTATTATAGAGACAGTTAGGGCCTAAGGCAAAGCTGACCTTGAAACCAATGGCATTTTCTGTTAGATTGGTTGGAATGTTTTTGCACACTGACAATTTCTTTAATACTTGGAAAAAAGGGTATTGCCTAATCTCTGTCACTCTTTATTCACAATGTAACTTTTCAACTGATATTTGTTGTTTATGAAATTCCACATAGATTAGTGGTATTTTATATACTAATATACTAATGGTATAGTATAACATTATATCACCTTTCTGAAGACATTAAATCACTGTATGATTCATTTTTCATGTTCTCTTTTTAACTTCTGTGAACTGTTTCCAAGATAGAACTTGGATCCTAGTTACTTAATTTGCATATTCGTCTAAGCCTAGGGTCTAGAAGTTTCTTATTCACTAGTGTTTCTCCAGTACATACACATGTGCTAAATTTTTTCAATGGACAAATGAATTCCTGACTATGGTATGGTGAAAACAGCTGAGCTCAGATTAATCAAGCCAACTGATCATCCATTTACTCCAATTCTCAGCAGCAAAGTTTACAAGAATGAGAGTTTCAGAAACTGGTCTTGGTGTGAAATGATGCTGTGAACATGTTACTTACTTTACAATTGTTTCTTCTTCAAAAAGAGAAAAGCCTGACAATAATCTATTTCAATAAACAAGTTTAATGAAGTGTTCAAGTAGAGTTTCTAGCTCTAAAATTCATATTCATATTTGCTATGATGGTTTTATAAACTGAACCTGATTAATGTAAACTCAGATCCAGAACATATTTATGCAAATATTTAGGCCCTTTGCAGTATCTTGTTCCTCAGAGAAGAGGTTAATGGATCAGGTGGAGAGGCCAAAGTGTCATTGTTGCTTTTATGTGAGCAAAGTCTTATGGATTGGTCAAATTGTCTTTATAGTAGATAAAACTGACACTGTATCTTCTGTAATTTAATTTCTTTGCCCACTGCCCACTTCCTCCTCCTTCACCTCTTCCCTCCATTTAATTCTTCTCTCTCTCTCTCCTACTAAAGGCACAGGGCTGTAAATTAGTGCCTATTATGATGGCTTGCACATGGAAGACACTCTGCATGTATCAAATTGAGTTATAAAGACACTAAACTGAATATAGATTACTAATAAATTCTGACTCTTACCAAAGCAAAACTCTTACATTTAAGGATAGACCAGTGCTGGACTGCACTAAAATCTTTACAAGAGTAAGCCTGTAACTTTGTAATCCTTGCTACTCAAGAGGCCTCAATCTGAGGACCAATGTCTGAAAACAGCCCAAATACACAATTCCTAGAGACTCTTAACCTTCCATTGACCAGTGAAAAGCCAGAGTGCAAATATGGCTCAAGCAGTAGTGCACATGACTTGAATAAAAAAGGTAAGGGAGAATATGAAACCCAGCACAAAGAAGAATTTTAAATGTATTATTTTATATTTATCTAAGGTATTACCCAAATCCTTTTTAAAAGACACAGTTCCAAATACAAGCTTTAGACAAAAGTCTTAGATCAATTTTTCTTTCTCTTTTTCTTCTCTTCTTTTGCTTTTTTCTTTTTAAAAGCATACTCACTGAATTGAAAAAGATTCCACAAAGATACTCATGAGTAACAAGACACCCAGGGAAATGGCCATCTACAAGTTGTTCAAGGTAAAAATCTCTAGCTAGTTCTCCAAGACAGCCAGCCACACTGTATGAAGTTAAAGGTGGTTTTAGTGTCCCCGCAAATCCTGCTCACTCAATATAATCAGTCCATCAGCCTAATCCATATTCAGGATTTTCAAAAATGGTATTTTGCAGCTTCTCAGGCTCTAGGAGTCTGCAATGTACTTTGTGCAATGAAATAAAACATATTTTTAATATTTGGCCAAGACTTAAATCCTCAAGAGCCAAGATTTCAGAGCAAATATTTCCACATTAATTGAAAATTTTATTGTCAAATATATTTCATGGTTTATTCATGCAGAATAGTGCTTCTTGTCTTCCCCCATTCATTCCAATGATTTCACAGAGGAGCCATAGGCTATTTTCAAAATTGGGGTGACATTTAAAATCAGGGTGACATTGGTTTTCTCACATGTAAAAATAATGATTTCTTTCCTTTGTGCTGAAAATCTTCTCCACTGGGTGATTTGCTGATAATAAAAATTTTCCTCCTAGCTCACAAAATACAAGGATTCGCAAAGAGTTACCACCTGTGAGTCTGCTGTACAAACTAGAGTTTTACATCATAGATTTTATGGATTACAGGTAATTATCATTTTTATTCCTCTAATAAGACTAGGACTCTTGAAAACCCAATGAGGAAATTAGGCTTAAAGTATACAATAAAGTATATTTTAAAGTATATTTTAAAGTAGAAAGAAAAGAGAAGAAGAGAGGGAGAGAGGAAAAAAAGAGAGAGCATGCTTTTGATTATGACATTGTTCTAAGGTCAGATGGCCTATGTTCAACTGTGGATTCATCATTGCTCTTTTTAATCTTGTGTAAATTGACCTGAGAATGAATATTTTTAATTTGTAAAATAAGGAATATAGGGGTATTTTCCCAGATTTTCATGTTACTAACCTTGATAGATTATTGTTAATTTGTACAATAAGGAGCCTACAAGTTTTTTTCCCAGGTTTTCATGTCAGTAAGTTAGATAATACATATGAAGCAATTGCTGCATAATAAATGCTTGCTACAAAATTTTATTTTCCTATAGTATGTATATATCTATTATGAAATAAATATAGTTGTTGTGTGTGTATTTCATTAGAGTACCACAAACGAAAGGGTTATATTTTTCCCCTGTATTTGGTTATTCATTCTTCAGACAAATGCTAATTATCAGGCCATACTCTAAGCACTGAGTATATAACAAAGAGAAGATCCATTACTTAAAGTGAAAAGTACTCAAACCAAGTGTTTAAAGTACTTTCAAGAAGGGGCAAATACTGGAAGGAGGCTAATGGACACTAGTCACATAGCACTACAGTAGTGCAGAGATTGTTACAAGGCCAATCAAGAGTGTGACATTAACCTAACACCTGAAGGCTAGAACAGTGTGAGGGTATCAGGGAACATGTTCAGCTTTGCAAAGTTCTGAGAGAAGAGAGTTTGGAGCAAGGATGTAACACTTACAATCTGTCTGTACAAAATCTAGTTTGTGGTGTTCAGAAGATGAGGGGTCCCTATATGCCTTGCACAGTGTAAGTGGGAGAAGTATTATTAGATGAAGATGAGAAATGAAAATTACCACATTGCATGGACACAGTCTACCATTCTAAAAACTAAATTGTGTTCCATTTGCATTATGGCTCCAAATCCTATAGCACTTTGCATAATCTGGAAAAGACTAGCTGTTTAGTAATTTGTGTGTGTGTGTGTGTGTGTGTGTGTGTGTGTGTGTGTGTGTGTGTGTGTGCGCGCGCACGTGCGCGCGTGCCAGTCCTGGGGCTTGAACTCAGGGTCTGGACACTGTCCTTAAGCTTTTTTGCTCAAGGATAGTGCTGTACCCCCTTGAGCCACACTCTCACTTTTGTCATTTTGGGAGTTGGAGATCGAAGTTTCATGGACTTTCTTGCCTGGGTTTCAAACCACTATCCGTAGATCTCAGCCTTCTGAGTAACTAGGATTATAGGCATATTCCACTGGGACCCAGCAGCAAATATTTTTAATAGGAATATATACACAAAATATTTTTGAGATGATTTTACTAAGAATGTATTTAGGATACTTAAAGATTTGGAAATTTTCAAGGTAATTCCTTCCCACAAGGGAAAATCAGAAATAAGCTATGGATTCCATTGTCAAAACAGAGATCTCAGCCTAATTTGGTGATGACTCCTAATGGCGGCACCTCTTCTTTATTCTTTATATTCTGTAACAATGGATATTACAACCCTATTTCATTGGATAAAAATCAGGGAAACTTTGCTTTCAACCCAGAATGAAAATCACACCGGGAATTGTTACACAGATGGCGAAAATCTGTGATGATGCCAATATTCTGTGTGACAGTAGTATCTGAGGAACTGATTTTTAATTTTAGGTAATTGTAATTAGTTTCAACTTTAAGAGCCTTGGGTGGATTGTAACTAATATACTAGGCAGCTCGGGTTTTACTTCTCTTTGTCATTAACCATCCTGAAATGGCTCTGCAGCCTCTGATCTCCAGTTTCCTATTTCTGAACCATTCAGCATGGAATTTTCTTCCTTTTTCCTCTCAGCATATGCTGTGGACTCTGCATAAGTTTTCTCTGGCTGCTATCATGAACAGGTCTACCATGCTCCATGCTCCATGGCCCTGACTCTTCCTATCAGAGGCCATCTTTTGTATCTGTGTTAAGATTAAGAAGAGGACTTCATCAGACTACCTAGACACATAAAGCATGCTCATTTCTGCAGTACAGATATTCTCTACCTTTCAATTTTTTTTGGGGGGGGGACAGTTGTGGGGCTTGAACTCTCGGCCTGGGAGGTGTCCTTGAGCTCTTCAGCTCAAGGCTAATGCTCTATCACTTGAGACACAGTGCCACTTCCGCTCTGTACCTTTAAATCAATGAAACATAGCACTCTTCCTTATTTGCAAAGAGTGGCTTCATGCATGTTAAACTAATTGCCTTTGCGATTTTTTTTTCTTTTTGGTCATGTGTAGAAGACACAACTTTCTCAAAGCAAAACAAGATGAAAAGTATTCCAGAATTCACCTATCCTGAGTGCCTCTATATTTCAAGGAATATATTCTTTCTAATTAGTTAACATTTCCATATCTGTCAGATAATCAATATCAGTAATAATGAACAAATGGATAACCCTTTTTTCTTTATATAAATGAAACGGCTGTTAGAATTTAATTACAAATAGAACATTCCACCTTTAAGTATAGCACTTCATTGCTTTTCCAGTGGGGAGGCAGAAAAATAGTTTCTTGCTTCCCTACTCATATTTGTCTCTATCCAAGGAATGAAGCAATTACAAAAATGAAGTTAAGCAGCCTCCCAGAGATTCTGGGGTGATTCAAACTGTCACATTTATGTTTTACTTTGTGCTGGAAAACATTTTTTTCAGATTTAAACATTTTTATTTAGGTTAGTTAGGAACATCAAAGAATATTTTAAAACAGATAATGATGAATCTAATTTAAAAAATCAGAAACATGCAGCTTTAAAGTCTATGAATGTCTGGGTGCCAGTAGCTCACACTGGTAGTTCTAACTATTCAGGAGGCTGAGACTTGCCCCAGGAAAGTCTGTGAGATTCTTTTTTTTTTTTTGTGAAAATACTGTACAAAGGAATTACAATTACATGGGCAAGTCTGTGAGATTCTTATCTCCAATTAACTATCAAAAAATTAGGAAGTGTAACTGTGTCTCAAGTGGTAGATTACTAGTCTTGGGCACAAATGCTCAGGGACAGTGCCCAATCCCCAGGACCAGCACATACACACACACACACACACACACACACACACACACACACACACACACACACACACTCCTACAAAAGACTCTGGGTAGTAGTAGGTCATGCCTGTACTCCTAGCTACTTAGGAGACTGAGATAGAGCATGATTCAAGATTGCCTTGGGAAAAAAATTCATAAGACCCTTTCTCCACCAATTGCTGGATGCAGTGGGCGACCTGTCATACTAGCTACATGGGAAGCATAAATAGGCAGACAGTGGTTCAGACATGTGCCTGAAGTGAAACCATATCTCAAATTTAATTTGGGCAAAAAGGGATGAAGGCCTAGCTCATGGGTCAACTGCCACAGCCTACCAATTGCAAATCCCTGAGTTCAAACCCCAATACCAACACACACACACACACACACACACACACACACACACACACACACACACACACACACACACAATCTATAGGGGTAAAAATGTAGAAGAAATATGCTCGAGGAAAAAAAATGTTCATTTTAGATCAGTTTGAAACCAAAGCATTGGTGAACAATGATGAAAGAAATGACATTGATCAACAAGCATTGAACTTATAAACTGATTTGTTGGATGGTAATTCCTTTGCACAACTACTTAAAGATAGTTAAAAATAAAAAGTAAACATAAGAATAAATAAATACAATTATGGCCCCAAGAATTAAGAATTACAATTCAAACTTTCTTTAGGTACTAGCAGATCCATTGCCCCTTATAGCATACAAAGTAATAGTATACATCAAAATATCCCACCAGAGCAAAGTTCTTTCTGACACATGTGGAAATCTCAGTGGCTGAGAATTTCTTTTTTTTTTATTGTGAAAATACTGTACAGAGGGGTCACAATTACATGGGCAAGATAATGAGTACATTTCTATCAAGCATTGTAGCCTCCTCCTTTGTTTCCCCTTCCCATCCCTTCCCATTCTCCCCCCCCCCCCGCCCCTCCACCCAATCCTCTCCACTCCCCTTCCCCCCCACCAAAGTTGTAAAGTTCCTTTTCGACATAAGGACTTGTACATCTTATTTGCAATGGGTCCACCTGAATCCCTATTTAAACGATTTGTTTTTCCCCTTCCCTAACATACATAGCAACATAGAAATAATCTTATAAATGTGTTAGAAACAATCGCATGAAAGAAAAAAAACATTTGAGTACATATCTTAGGGTTCATTTCCCTAACATCACCTTATCTGACCTTTTCTGCTTGACTCAGACATATACTAGTTATTGCAAATAAGGGAAACCATGGGACCTATGTTTCTTTGGGCCTGGCTTACTTCACTTAATATAATTTTTTCCAAGCCTTTCCATTTCCTAACAAATGGGGCACTGTCATTTGGCTGAGAATTTCTATGGAAGGTGGAATTACTTCTTTTGACAACCCTATTATCACAGTATTTACAGTGTCAATACTTTGAACTTTTTTAAAATTTTATTTTATATTGAACTTCTCTAAATCAACCCATTTTCTAGCAGATGTTCTCTAACCTTATAAGGATTTGTAACTCTTTCAAAAGTATTCTGTTCTCTACAGCATTGTTTTTCAAACTCCACTATATACAGCTCAGAAATACAACTCTAGAGGCTCAGAATGTCAATGATAAACAGTGCGACAATTTTTTGTTGTCTCCAAAGCAAATATAATAACAGATATTGAAAGCTCATGGTGAAACTCAATCATAATGTGATTATCCTCTTCATATAGTTTGCAGTTTCTTTATTATCTTATTTTGTGTTGACAAAATAAAATTTTTTTCTTATTTTTTGTTCCTGTCACTGATCATGGCTGTGTTCATTTGGTGTTCTAATTTACCAGTGTGTCCAATTATTGTTAGCCAATAAATGAAAGACAATGTTAGACTATAGAAGATGATTTCACCAAAAATAGATCCTTGTGGAGAATTATGTCTATGTGTCCCAATCTTCTTTTTGTATTTTATCATCACAGAGATTAATACATTGACCTTGAGTTCATCTAGAGTGCTGTTAACTGAATAAATAGATCAAAATATCTGTAAAAACTTGCTCCTCAGCCAATTCTTCATGGATTGAGCTAACAAATATCGGTTGAGTATCTCTTATACACAAAACAATATGAATAGATACTTGATGAATGTGAATATGCACAAAATAGCACATATTCACAAAAAAACTCATTTGAATGATAAAGTTCTACAATAAGAAATGAAAAAAATGCTTTCAAACACCTTTCAGATACTGCTTGGTAAATTTTTTATCTTTGGGACAAATAACTGTGTAATTATAAAGTTAATGCTTGATAAGACCTTTCCAGAGAAAATTTTAGTTATATTAAATACAACCCCAGAAATTTCCTCTTCAGCTTGTATAATTTGAATCTCATATTAAGGCAGATCAAAAGCAGCTAGCACTCTACATCATTTAGGGCAATTACTGTCAGCATCATACTATTGAAAAATGTTGTTTTATAATGACAGATACTGTGAGACTATTAATATTCCATGCTCTCATGCTGAAGAAGCTATCTTATTCAGAAATATCTATTAACAAAGACTTATACACATACTCAGTACAATGGAATCTAGGGCTTATAATCTGTCCTTCATGCACCTATGAGTCTTCCAAAATTTTTTCTGTATCCATGTGTCAGTGGTTCAGTCTTTAATACTAGCTACTTAGAAAGCTTAGTTAATGGAGGACCCTTAGGCAGAAAAATATATGAGACTGTCTCCAAAATAATTGCACAAAATTGATTGGTAGAGTCCCAATATACAAAGCAAGCAAGAGTGAGGCCCTGACTTCAAATCTAGTACTGTCAAAAAAAAAAGGTGTTCTCTAAATTATAAATAAGTTGAAGTCCATCAGCAAATATGTATCAGTCTTCATTACTAAAGCTAGAGACAACACAAAAATATGTCCCTGCTCTCAAGAATCCTGCAACTACAGAGATATTGATGTCACTCAAAAAATAAAATAAAGGTGGTGTACAATGTTAAGAGAACTTTTGCCTTCATCCCAATGTCTTTTTCTACCTCATCCTGCCTTTAAATGAAGAAAGATTATAAGAAAGATTATAATTGACTATAATTGACATGGGATTTTTACTAGTTTTTTTTTCTACCATGAGAAGGGCTGGACCAACCTGGACAGCTGTTGTTCATTCCCTGAGGCCATAGTTACTTCCTTCCTGTCTCCATGTGGTAAATAAACTTCTCAGATCCAGTTCTACAGCCATGATCTCCTGAATGGATATGAACAGGACTGCAATCAAGAAGAGAAGATGATTATCAACTACTGATTTTGGGGCATTTTATTTAAATTGTCTGTATATAATATCTTTTATATGTTGCCACAAAGGAAAGAAGAATGATTATACATTTACTCAAATGCCATCTTGAACTTCTAGTGTAATTGACCACAAAGTAAAACTATTTGTATTTATCGGAGTTCTCCTAAAGTTAGTTTTTGCATTTCCCTTTGACTTTAGTTGGAAAATGTATGTGATTTTTCACACACTACTCTTTTAAGTAGTATTTGTATGTATCTATCTTTATTCTATGTAATGTAAGAGTAAATGAAAAGAAACATAACATGAAGGAATTCTAATATGACTAAGGTTGTTAATTAACTTACCTCTCTCATTCTACCTCTTGATTATGGACACTTCTAGTAAACTGTAAAGTCAGTACTTAACCCAATGACTGATGCTCAACCCAACGACCAATCCTATTGGGTTAATCATAAGCCCTTACTGAGCTGAGCATCCCTGGAGCATGTTGTAATCCCAGTACTCAGGAGATTGAGGCAAGCAGATCTCAAGTTTTAGGTGATTCTAGACTATATAGAAAAACTCTGTCTCAAAGAAAAGTACTTGTTGAATAAAAGAGTGAATATCTAACCAAGATTTTCAGAACAATAGTCAGGATACTGCTCAGTGCACATTGCCTAGGTGAGTACCAGTCTTTCGGGGTATATTAAAGTAAGAAGTAATCATTGAAATGAATGGTCTGCAGCTATGATGCTGCTTTTCACCCAGAGATGGAAGATGGTTTTACTGGCCCACAGAATTTTTCTGTCTTAGAGTAACCTGTATGATAAAGGTGACCTGAATATACATCCCAAAAACACTCAACTCGATGCATAATGATAATATCAATTATTATTTAAAAGTTAGAACAACATTAAACACTAGTGATTTACACTTTACTAGTTGATCATTGATAATAAGTATTTATTCAATTGTTATGTTATTATGTAATAACTTAATAAAATAGTATTTTATTTTCACATAGTTTAATGCAACTTAAATGTTTTAGAATTATTAAAGCAATTTCCTACATAACTTGTCACTCACTCACTGAAATTACTTTGAATTTTAGGAATGTTACCATTTTTATTGTTATATTTTTTAAATAGAATTCCTGTGAGGGGAGTAAGGTAGGTAGAGATAGAACAAACGAAATATATTTAGAAGGATCTTAGTCTACGTTCCTTAGAAAATAGTTATTCCTCAGCCTTGCTTTGTACTTCTTTCAATTGGCAGTTTCTAAACAAACTGTTGATTATTTTGTAGAATGTCTTTTGAATTTAGATAGACGATAAATGATAGATAGATAGATGATAGCAAGATAATGAACGTATCTACCACATCAGAATCACATTGATCAAATTTTAGCCTATAATTAAAAAAATCAGCTTCTAATTTCTACTCATATCCAGACTTCCAAACCATATCTATTCATAGATAAAAGAAAGTAGTTGTGTTTGGATGTCTAAAAATGTACATTTATTCAACAATTATTATCACAAATATATTTCAGAGTAATTAAAGAGCATTGAAAATAGGCCTAAACTCACAGACCACAATGTATAAGGTCATTATTGATGGGCCATGTTCCAGTAGGACTATTAATGCTAGTGTCAAAGAAGAAAGAATCTGCTTCTATCAATTTTCTTAAAGCTTTGCTTTAACATGCCTCTAGATTTGTAGAAAAGTTTCTGGCATGCATACTACCATTCACTACCTCAACTTACCAAATAGTTTGAATCCTATTTTGTTTTAGCACTTTGTGAGGATGGTGTGTGTGCACATGCACATGCATGCAGGAAGATTGTACATGTATGTGGTATGTGCTTACATATACATATATGTATGCATCTCTCCTCGAAGATCCATTGGATACGTGGAATGAGTGTAGTTGTTCAGACCTTTCAACCTGATTTTTCCCAGGCACATTAAGCATTGTTTGGGTTTTTTGTCATTTTAATACATTTTTATTGTAAAAATAAGTACAGAGGGATTACAGTTACATGAGCAAGGTAATGAGTACATTTCCTATCAAGCATTGTTACCTCCTCCTTTGTTTTTCCCCTACCATCCCTTCCCTCCCACCTCCACAACTACACTCCCCTCACCTAAACTGTAAAGTTCCTTTTTCAACACAGTGTCTTGTGCATCTCATTGTTACAATGGGTCAACCTGTATCTCTATTTAAGCATTTTGTTTTTTCCCTTCCCTTCCCCAAATTACAGAAGTGTATATACAAGATGCAGGGCACCAGAATCAAATACAATGAAAACGGATTATACAGTGAGGGAGGAACATACAAAGAAACAAAAAAATCACATGGTACATTATAAATACATTAGAAACAATAGCAAGCAAGAAAAAAAAACAGTTGTGTCCCTATCTTGGGGTTAATTTTGCTTAACATCATCTTATCTGGTCATATGTACATAGCTTTTGACCTTTTCTGCTTGTCCCAGACCTATACTTATTGCAAATAAGGAAAACCATGGGACTTATGTTTCTTTGGGCCTGGCTTACTTGGAAAAAAATTATATTAAACATTGGTTTTCCCTTCACACATTAAACTCCACTGATATGGAAGCAGCGATAAGGACTCCCCTGCTAGTTGCTTCATGCCTGTCTGACTTGGATCAGACTTGTACCACTGCCTAGAACATCTTTCTCACCACTACTATAATCACTGCTTTTAAGTTGCTGTTTAAAGATGAAGTCTCACAGTACTTTTTGCCCTTACTGGCTTTGAACTACAGTCCTCTAGATCTCAGCCTGCTAAATAGCTAGACCTACAAGGATGAACCACTGGGCAAATGGCTGAACATATTTTTGCTTGCTAAAATCAAAGAATGTATTTTAAAATACATATCATATTAAAACATCTCTTTAAGCTTGAAAATTATTTTTAATGCTTTCTTGTGGCATGTAAACAAGCTATTCTAAAATCATTGCTGTTGGAAATATACTACCTAGGTGAGTTCAAGACAATCCTATATTACTAGGAGCTTACACACACACACACAGACACACACACACACACACACACACACACACACACTAGAGAGAGAGATGCAGAGACACAGAGAGACAGACACAGACACAGACACAGAGACACAAACAGAAACAAACAGAAACACATGAGTATAAATGATTTACCTTTAACAATATGTTAGTTGCTCATTGTAATATGTATTCAATTTTTTCATGAACTCTTCTAAAAGGTATAATTTATATAAGGAGGTAAACTGAAGGACAGATGGTTGTTTTCCATCTTAAATGTATTTCTGAGCTAAAATTTGATTCGACCTTTGTAATTTCTGACATTTGGTAGTAAATTTCTCAGTAGTATATCCATTTTTAAAGCTCTTATCAACAAGAGGATGTTTGGTTTTTTTTTTTTTTGCTGAGCTCTTATCAACAACAAGATGTTTGTATTTTTGGATGAATATAAACCATATCTCTATGTATTCTTGAGGGAATTTCCTCTTAAAAAAATCTCATTTTTCACTTCCTTGTATGACTATCTACCCTTGAAATACTACAAAAATTTCAGTAATTGTAATATGTCTTTAAAAAGATCTATCCACTAAAATGGCTGCTTCCCTCAAACTCAAAAAGAATTGTAGTGTGGGTAGCCTCACTTTTCTACCAACCATGCACTCAAGGATTGAATCTGACAGATTTCTTAGAAATATCTTTGCTTTTGTATGTCATGGTAATGGCTCAAAACAGGCTAAATGCCTCAGACCTTTCTAAACATGTAGCAGATTCCATCTTCTTTTCATTTTGTGAGCTGCTGTTGACATTGAGATTTTCTGCATCCTTACAGCCCTTCTCTGCGAGAAGGATTGGCTGTTTTCATCTAGAAAAAAAATGTGCCTAGAACATCCTCTGGTGGCGACAGTTGGAATGAACATTTTCCACACAAGTAAAGCTTCTCATCCAGACCCATTCCCCAGAACCAACATATCCCACTGACCGACACATCCCAGAAAACACACAGAAACAAAGATAGAGACCCCAGCATTCCCAGCCACATAGGTATTTCTGCTGCAAGAATTCAGGTTCTCAGCCCAGGTCTCTTTTTTTCATACTGCAAGTATAAATCTAGAAGTGCAAAGGAAAAACGCTTTACAAATTTGCTTTTAAAAAAAAAACTCAAATTTTCATAGGATATGCTTGGCATATTTCCACAAAGATAAGCCAACATTCAGTGCACTGCTTTGTAGTTTCTTTAAATCTGTTTCACTGTGACCGTTTGAGGTTCAGAAACCACACCATGGTATTTCCTCTCTTGATGATTGTGCTTTGCTTCAAAACTGCTAACTACACAGGAAAGTCCTCCATCCACCCTTTACCCCCTTTTTTTGGTACTTGTTGTTTCCAGCATTAAATTGTGAAACCACTAAGCAATCACTATCTGTCTGGGATGGGAAGGCTGAAGTGTCAATGATGAATTAATTACGCTTCTGTGGCAAATCAAAACCTGTGAATTTGGTGTGAAGTTGTATTCATTTCTGCCAGTGACAAGAGCTGTTGCGAACAGCATGCCTCCTGACGCAGGCCCCATATTCTCTGTGTTTTATTACACATTGCAGAATGAATTAGATCTAATGAGGCTGGCTTCTGCTGCTAATTTCTTTAATGATTTTGGTTAATGTACAGTTTAAAGGAGGCAGCACATGACTATCTGTTGAATGTTATGCTAATGACAATATTTTGTAGATCACCTTGTTTCCAGAGTTTTCAGAAGCCAAAAGAATGACAACTTTGTAAATGTTGGCTTTATATTCTTTAAATTGCAAAGAAAATAAATATGGGCATGTTTTTTGGATTTATGGATTAGTACATTAAAATTAAGACAATAATTGCTTGAAAGTAATACTTTAACAAAGGTGGGAATATTCTTTGCTTGGGGAAATAGATAAATGACACCATTTGTCAGAGAGCACAACCCTCCTTACTACTTAGAATTTTATTGTGAGGTGAGCTCTTCAGTTGCAAGAAAAAGAAGGTAAACTCTGTGTGTGTGTGCGTGTGTGTGTGTGTGCGTGCGTGTGTGTGTGTGTGTGTGTGTGTGTGTGTGTGTGTGTGTGTGTGTGTGTGTGTGTGTGTGTGTGTGTGTGTGTGTAGAAAATCTCTCGAACCAGTTCAGGATGGAAGACTGAAAAAATGCAACTTGGAAAAGTCAAGAAATAATTGTTCCCCAGAGTTTCTTTCCCTAACTCACCTTTCTACACCTAAGATGGTAATAATACCAAAGTCTCATGAAGTGGTTCCTGGGGTCCTAGGGCTTCCCTCACAGCAGAGCAGCTTCCTAAGTTTCTCTCCCACCCAGTAGAAGTAAACCTGGACACATGAGAAGAAGTATGTCTCTAAAGAGAAACTGGGTGAAAGGCTGAAAAAAAGCTGTGGTAGAATCATTGTACATGCTAGCTTATGTGAGGCTCTGGGTTCAATCCAAAGCACCAGGGGTGGGGAGGGAGAGAGAGCAACAGCTAAAGAGAGAGAGACAGAGACAGAGAAACAGAGTCAGAGAGACAAAGACAGACAGAGAGACAGAAACAGAGAGACAGAGAAACAGAGACAGAGACAGAGACAGACAGAGACAGAGACAGACAGAGACAGACAGAGAGAAATTCCCCCATCATCCCCAAACAATGAGTGCCTGATTGCTAGGCAGGTGTTGTACCGCTTGCCACTTGAACCACACCCAAGCTCCTTCTTGCCTTTCAGATATGGTCTTACATTTTTTCCCAGGCCAGCCAACATCAGCAATCCTTCTATTGATACTTCCTATGCAGCTGTGGTATTATTAGGCATATTCCCAATGCCCAGCAGGTAAACAAAATTTACAACTGAAGCTTGCTTTATAATTCAGGTGTCAGGCAGAAATGAGTAGAACAACAATACTATTTCTGTGGTTTATTGAACACTGTCAAGCCAATAGTCATGTTTGATCCATGGACTTGATGACTTAATCACTAACCAAGTAATTATTCAAGGAAGGATATAAATCTACAGAGTAACAAGGCCTACTGTCCCTCTCAAAAGAGATGGACTTCAGATCTGTGCACTCTGCCTCCCTCACACCTGTAATCCTATCTACTTTTAAGGCAGAGATCTTTGTAGGATCTTTGTAAAAAGTTAACAAAACCCTATCTCAAGAAATAAGCTAGATGTGAGACACCAGGTAAAAAGTAAGTAAAGCAAAAAAGAAAGTCTGGGGCATAGCCAATGGGTAGAGCACTTGTCTAACAATTGTGAGATCCCGAGTTCAAATCCCTGTTATTCCGATAAAAGCTTCTGTCTAGCAAGTATAAGGTCCTGAGTTCAAATCCTAGTACAGCCCATTAAAATTGACATTTGTGGGATGATTGCTATCTACCAGAATTAATAGCTCAAGCTTGTAATCCTATCTATTCAAGAGACTGAGAGCTGAGGGCTGAACTTCAAAGCCAGTCCAGGCAGGAAAGTCTATGAAATTTATCTCCAATTAACCACCAAAAAGCCAAAAGTGGAACAGTGTCTCAAGTGGTAGAGCAAGCATAGCCACAGCCAAATCTAGTGACTAACAACATAAAAGAATTAGTGAGAAAAGGATGCACCATCCACACCAATACAAAGACCAAGGGCCGTCACCAGAGCTGACACAGCTCTGCTGTTAGGACCTGGCTTTCAATACATCCCCATGTAACCTGAAGAATTGTGCACATCTGAGCTTAACATAGGCAGTTCCTCGATTTTGTAATGAAAATGCATTATAGTTACAAAGTCATAATTACCATGTGTGATGACACCTTCAAAAGGGAGGAACCTACAAGATGGTGTTCTTATCTTGTCATCATAAGCAGTTCTGTGGTCCAGAGTAGCAAGGTCAGAAAAGAAAACACAACCACAAAATCTCTTCGGATTTGTTCTCCCTGTCCCTCCTTGCAAAAGACAGGAAAAGAATTTGTAATTGATTAGGGGAAAAGATTTCTTCATTTTTTTCCTAAGTAGTTAAAATTAGAAAGGAAAAACAATACTTATTGCTGATTATAACTAGGATTGGACAAATTTAGTATCTTTAACATGTTTACTTGTATTACTTTATTTAAATATTATTACCTAAATAACCACTAATGGTAGTTATAAGGGCCAGTAAGTATTTAGTTCAAATGCTGACTAATAATTCCTATGTCTACCTCAGTGGAAAATGTTCTTTGAGATTGGAAAGAAAACACTGTATAACTACAAAACAAACTAATGGGGAGGTTTGTCTTTGTATATGCTCAGGTGGAAAATGTTGAGATATAATCGGGAAAATGGCTTATTAATTTTTAGCAAGCAGAAACTATGCTTCTTGTTTCCAGTACCATTTATCACAATTTGCCTTTAGGACTCATAATAACAAATAGATGGCCAAGGTTATACTTTATTTCAACTTAATTAACCAATAGTTCAAATCATGAACTATATGTGTGTCCCAAATCTAAATAAATGCTATAAAGAAGTAGAGGCAAAGTTACCTGATCTTGTCCCCAAGGAGTTTACAACCTACTAATACAGAGAGAAAGAGAGAGAGACAGACAGACAGACAGACAGAAAGAGCACAAAGGACAACACAGGCAGTAACCACAAAATGTTAAAAAAATAAAGAAAAGACAATCTATATGGAATGTGACCATCTTAACCACATGGAACAGTTTCCTGAAGCTTCCTGAAGCTGTTCCATGTGGTTAAGATGATCACATTCCATGTAGAACTGAGAGTTTCATGTTTATTAGGCAGGTACTTTATCACATAAGTCATATCTACATCCTTTCTCCTCTTTATTTTCTCTGTAGTTATTTTTGAGACAGAACTCTTGCTTTATTACCTGGCCATCCTGGAACCATGATCTCAGGCTCCTGTGAAGCTGGGATGACAGATGCCATGTGCCAAACTATTAGTTGAGATATGATCTTGTGAATTTTTTGCCCAGGGTGACCTGGAATGACAACCTTCCTTACCTTCTTCTTCTGAGTAGAATAACTAGGATTTTAAGTGTGAACAATTGGGGTCTGGCCTAAGAGGACCTTTTCAATTGAGAACTTCATGAATTTGCTACAATCTTCCTTAGATATGAATAAAATATTACTTTTTATTCCAATAGACCTCAAACTTCAGCTAGGTATATATATTTAGAGAGAGAGAGAGAGAGAAAGAGAGAGAGAGAGAGAGAGAGAGAGAGAGAGAGAGAGAGAGAGAGAGAGAGAGGCATATGTCATGGCAGCACCAATTCAATTTTTTTTTTGTCCGTTGTGGGACCTGAACTATGGGCCTGGCCACTGTCCCTCAGCTCTTCAGCTCAAAGCTAGTGCTCTACCACTTGAGACACAGTGCCACTTCCAGCTTTATCTGCTTATGTGGTGCTGAGGAATCGAACCCAGGGCTTCATGCATGCAAGGCAAGCACTCTATCACTGAACCACTTTCCCAGCCCACAAATTCAATTTTAATATGTATTTAAGGTGACAATAAGAACTATCTCAAAAGCAGATCTTTCAGTCCATATAAGGCCTAAAATGTCATTTGACATATCACAGGACAGACATGTATGCCACCTTATTGTATAAAGAAAGTTATCAGGTTTATATGACATTTATTTTCTCTTAGTTAACCAGGGCTGCTTTTATTCAATTTGATTGTAGAAATCTGAACAGACTATAAAAGCAAATTTCTAGAATTAATGACCAAAAACATTACCACTAAATGAAGTACAAGCATTAATTTCAATTAAAGAATGTCATAATATTTAGTTTACATATCATAGCTTAAATCTGATCAATGGCATAATTTATACTGAAGAGAAATTGGAATAATTCAACATACTGTATTTAATGCTGTTCATTAGAAGTAATTGTACATTTATATTAGTATAAATACAATATATACTGCATTTTTAAATTTTTATCTCCTATGATGTTACATATTATTACTATTAAAAAAAAAACAAAATCCTTACTCCTATTTTATCAAATAGCCTCAGAGAAAGTTTAACTAGTTTAAGTCCCCTGGGAAAAATTCATCTTTCATAAATAAACTCGTAAAGAGCAAAAACCTTCATAAATATTTAACATGTATTTACTCAAGATTCTTAAATAAACTTAGTTACCTACATTATGATTTTTCTTTTTATGCCAATCAGTGCTTGTTACAGTATCATTCAATTTGTCCCAAAGAAAAATAAAAACCAGTCAACTGATTGCAGATTCACCTCACACTTTCTACTTCCAACATGCCTTCTTTGGGTGACAAACAAGGTTAACATTATCATGACTCATGATTAAAATATGTACCCACTAGAGTTTGGAACTGCAATGGCCCCCAAGGACCATGTGTTAAGGTCTTGGCCCACAGCTTGGTGCTGTTAGCAGGTGGTAAAATCTTCAGAAAGTAAGGCCTAGTGGAAGGTCTTAGGTCATAGAGCAGAGGTACCACTGAGGACAATTGTAGTACCCCAGTCTCATCATTGATCACTTTTATGTTAGCCATGAGGTAAGCACGCTTGATCTACATGAATTTCTTTCATAAGGTAGTATATCACCACAGAACCAGAAGAAAGAGGCCAACCAAGTACTGAAATGTACAAAATTATGAGCCAAAATAAGCCATTTCTCTTTTACAGTTGCCTCAAGTGTCTTGTCACAAGAACAGAAAATTGATTAACACCACCCTCTTAAAATGACAGGGTAATAATAGTACTTCAGTGCTATGATTTTCTTCCTCACATTTCAAGCCCAGTCAAGCCACAGGAAAAACAGAAGACAAATACAAACTGCCCAAAAGTGGGATTGCTGGGTCTTAGGGAAGCTCTATGTGGAGTCTTTTGAGGATAACCTCCATACTGCTTTCCAAAGTGGTTGAACAAGTTTCCATTCCCACCAACAATGCAGTAAAGTTCCCTTCTGTCCACATCCCCTCCAGCATCTGTTGCTATTAGAGTTCTTGATTATAGCCATTCTAACTGGGGTGAGGTGGAATCTCAATGTTGTCTTGATTTGCATTTCTTGGAAAAAAATTATACTAAGTAAAGTAAGGCAGGCCCAAAGAAACATAGGTCCCATGGTTTCCCTTATTTGCAATAACTACTACAAATCTAGGACAAGCAGAAAAAGTCAAAAGCTATGTACATATCACCATAAAATGATGTTAAGTGAAATGAACCCCAAGAGAGGGACACAACTGGTTTTTTTTTCCTTCTTGCTATTGTTTTTAACATACTTACAATGCGCTATGTGATTCTCTTGTTTCTTTTGTATGTTCTTCCCCCCCCAGTATAACCCCTGTTTTCACTGTATCTGATTCTGGTGCCCTGCATCTTGTATATACATTTTTAAAACTTGGGGAGGGGAAGTGATATAACAAAATGTTTAAATAAGGATACAGGTTGACCCATGTAACAGTGAGATGTACAAGACACTATGTTGAAAATGAACTTTACAATTTCATGGTGGGGAGAGGGAGGAGTTGGGGAGGTGGGGAGGAAAGGGATGGTAGGGAGAAAAAAAGGAGGAAGTAACAATGCTCAATAGGAAATGTATTCATTACCCTACTCGTGTAACTGTAACCCCTCTGTACAGTATTTTTACAATAAAAATACATATGAAAAAATACAAACTGAGGTTTATTCTAGAGATCATCTACCAGTGCTCCTTAAAACTGTCAAGGTCACTAACAACATGAAAAATCAGCACTGGAGCTTGTACCTAAAGATGCTTCCAGAAGAAAAATTCTGGTTAGACCTAGACTAATAAGTCATTAATTTGGAAGAAAGTTTGCAGCTGTAAGCTAGAAGACTTGCTGTGTGACAAATTGCATAAGTCTTCACAGTTATTTTCTGTTCAACTGATATTGAAAATTTAAATGCACAACTGCTTTTGTGCCCTTTCATACAATTTGCTAAAGGCCTAATATATACTGGATAGTTTCTTAGGTGCTGTGTTGAATAGAAAGTTAACTATTCTGTAATCAACTGAAGCAGAAGCATGTTAGATCTTTCAGTCATTCCAGTAGTTTCATGGAATTTTGCCTTTATTTTTTTTTGGCTCCCAAATCCCCAGTGTCTTATTCATAAATGATAGAGTCTAAAGTCTGTCAGAATTTTATCTCAATCGCGTGGCAACTAGACCAGTGATGTGAAATACAACAGCATCAAAACAACATCAAAGAAAAGGAGGGGAGAAAGTTGACTCTGCTAAACTTTTGACCTGCAGAACACTGAATGACTCCCCTAGTATGTCAAGATTTAGTTGTAGCATGGTGCTACATAGTAGTAAGAGTTTCTAGCTATTAGCACCAGCATACAAACTTAGAATGACCTTGATGTTGGAATTGTTAAAAACCAATTTCAAATCACCAATTATGATAATGCACAAAGAAAAGTAAGATGATGATAATGAATAAAAAAGATAAGGGATCTCAGGAGAGAATTAAAACTGTGAAGAACTGGAGTATCAGAACTCAAAGACTTATTCAATTAGCTAAATAAGAGGAAAAAACAATAAAATTATGGTTTTTTTCCTCAATCTAAAAATGAGAACAATTTGTTGTTAATGAAGAGAGCTCCTGAACAGGTGAGACAACTTGAAAAAGTTCAAAACTTGAGTAAGAAGGGTCTGACAAGGAGAAGAGAAAAAGGAGGAACAGGAAGAAGACGACAAGGAGGCAAAAAGAAGACAAACAAGAATAAGAACAAGAAAAAGTAATAGTGGCAGAAAACCTAACAACATCAACAAACTGCAAGCAGTATAAATGTAAAGAAATAGATCATTTGAGCACCAGTGGTTTATTCCTGTAAACTCATAAAAAATCACAGTTTAAAACCACCTCAGCCAGAAAAGGAGGAAAGGAAGGGGAGAAGAAAAAATTAGAGAAAGGGAGTTTAGAAGGAGGGAGGGAGGGAGGGAGGGAGGCAAGGAGGAAGAGAAGGAGGGAGTGAAGGAGGAAGGCAGGAAGGAAGGAAGGGAGGGAGGAAGGAAGGAAGGAAAGAAGAGAGGAAGGAAGAAAGGAAGGAAGGAAGGAGGAAGGAAAGAAGGAAGAAAGGAAGGAAGGAAGGAGCTGAAAACAAGTTTAATCATACAAAAATTAAATTGGTTGTTCATTAAATAAATATTCCAATTAAAAGGCAGATAAGGCCTAATAGTATAGTTAAGTAGTACAGCACTTGTCTGGCATATGTAAGGACCAGTATTTAAACTCAGACCCACAAAAAGAAGAAATTATCAATAAATACTAAATCAACTATTGGTTATATACAGAAAATTCACACGACTATCACAAGTGTGCTATAGTGACCATAACAAATTAAAAGGGTCTCAAAGGATATAGCTAGCAAGATCAGTAGAAAGCCCACAAATTGGTAGAAGAGCTTCACTAAACATACAATAGAAAAGGGTTTCGTATCTAAAATATACTTGGAACTCAAAAAATTAAATCCCAAAAACAAATCCTCAAAGAAACAAGAGCCCAATTAATAAGTGGGCTAAAGACTTAAAGAGAAACTTCTCTAAAGAGGAAATAAGAATGGCCAATAGACAGATGAAGAAATGTTAAACTTCTCTAGCCATAAAAGAAATGCAAATCAAAACAATATTAAGATTCCACTTCACCCCAGTTAGAATGGCTATAATCAAGAAACCTAGTAACAACAGATGCTGGATGTGGCCAAAGGGAACCCTACTGCACTGTTGGTGGGAGTGTAAACTTGTTCAACCATTTTGGAAAGCAGTATGGAAGTTCCTCAAAAGACTCCACATAGAGCTGCCCTATGACCCAGCAATCCCACTTCTGGGCAGTTACCCAAAATGACCACAAACAAAGCCACACTAAAGCTACCAGCACAATTACATTTATTGCAGCATTATTTACCATAGCTAGGATATGGAACTAACTCAGATGCCCCTCAGTAGATGAGTGGATCAATAAAATGTGATAGATATAGATAGCTATAGATATATAATGGAATTCTATGCTTCCATCAGAAAGAATGACACTGGCCCATTGGTAAGGAAATGGAAAGACTTGGAAAAAATCATATTAAGTGAAGTAAGCTAGACCCAAAGAAACATAGGTTCCATGGTCTCCCTTATTTGTAATAATTAGTATACAGCTAGGATAATCTTATCAGATGAGCAGAATAGCTCAATAGCTATGTACATATGACCATATAAAATGATGCTAAATGAAATGAACTCCAAGACAATGACACAAGAGGTTTTACTTTGTTGTTGTTCTCAGTGATTGTTTTCTTTTGTGTTTTTATCCCATTGTCACTGCATTCGATTTTTGTCCCCTGGGTATTGTATACATGTTTATCTGAACTAGGGGGGGAAGGGGAACAACAAAATAGTGAGACAAAGGACAAAGGGGAAATTTATGCAACAGCAATACTCACAAGACTATATGTTGGAAATGATTTGTGCAACTTCGGGAGGGGATTGAGGAGGAGGGAAAGAGGGAGAAAAATGAGAGAAGGGGTAACAAGTTAGACAAGAAATGGTAATCGCCACCTTACTTATGTAAGGTACATCACCTTGACAATAAAATTTTTAAAAAAGAAATGAATTACAATAAAAATTTAAAATAAATAAAAAAGACCTCAAGAGAATGATAATTATCAAAGATCCAGAAGATCTTTTAGAATAATAAAAGGAACAACTCATCAGAAATACTTACTAATCATAAATGTATATGTACATAATAACCAAGCCTCAAAAATGTAATTACAAATAAAAATAAAAATAAAATGATACCATTACCAAAATGTTTGTAATGTATCAAAAAAGATTATGCACAGACAGCCAATAAGCATGAAAAGATGATTAACAGATTACCCTGGCGGAGAAACTACTGATCAGACTTGAAATTAGAATGTAGACCATATTCCAGGCTGGGAAGGTGGCTCAGTGGTAAAGTGCTTGCCTTGCATGCATGAGACCCTGGGTTCGATTCCTCAACACTACATAAGCAGAAAAAGCCAGAAGTGGTGCTGTGGCTCAAGTGGTAGAGCGCTAGCCCTGAGCTGAAGAGCTGAGAGGCAGTGCCCAGACCCAGAGTTCAGGCCCCACGACCAGCAAAAAAAAGAAAGAAAGAAAGAAACAAAAAACCCTGTAAGATATATTCCAATATGTGAGACCTTAAGAATCATACTTAAGGTCTTTGCTTGCAGGAAGCAGGGTTCTCAATGATGCAATAGGGTGAAGTGGAGACTCAGATGACCAGAACAAGAGCAGTCAGAACTGGGAGTAGAATAGGTTTCTGAAGATTCTTCTTGAGGAAGACAAAAATTATCAAGTTCTTGAGATAAAACTAGAGTTTTGGAAAACTGATGAAGAATCTGAGTAGGGGAATTAGTAATATACATATATATATATATGTAGAAAAATATTCAAGCAAAATAAAAGGTAATTGTTCTCTCTAGGTGTATTTTGGGGCCTTCAAAGGCAGAACTTGCCACTGCATAGGATGGAACAATGTAGTAGAAGGTTCCACTCACCCTTGGCTTTGACATATTTGCAGTACTGCAAACACTAAATACCAGCATGACTAAAAGGACAATGAAACTAGTAAGAGAATGGGAAGGGAGACTGGGTAAAGTAATAAGAGCTAAATCTCTATATTTTAAAGGAAGTAATAAACAGGAATTGCTATAAAAATTTTGTTAAAGCTCCAACATCTAGCTAGACATAAAAATATATCTGAAATTAAAGAAAAATGTCAGTGACTTCATAGGTAGGTGAGAAAGTATGAACCTAAGAGAGTCTTCTTCGAAGTAAAAATGGCCAATAGACACATGAAAAAATGTTCAACATAAAGGCAATGCAAATTCATATAAGAGATTCCACCTCATCCCAGTTAGAATAGCCATTATCAAGAAAATGAACAAATGCTATTGAAGATTTGGCCAAAAGGGAACTCTACTACACTGTTGGTGGAAACGCAAACTTGTTCAACCACTCTGGGAAGCTGTACAGAGGTTCCTCAAAAAAAATTAAACATAGAGCTACCCTGTGTTCTAGCAATGCCACTCCTAGATATTTATCCCACAGTTTACAAACCAGATTACAGTAAAGCCACCAGAATAAACATTCACTGAAGCACTATTCACCATAGTCAAGGTTTGGAATCATCCCAGATGCCCTCAATGAACAAATTGATCAAGAAAATGTGATATATACAAAAAATGGAATTTTACTCATCCATTAGAAAAAATAATATTGTACCATTGGTAAAGAAACATAAAGATCTGGAAAAAAAATTTGTTGAGTGAAATAAGGCCAGAGGGACACAGATTGTATATTTTCCCCCATATGTGGAAGCTAGAATTAGGTTATAAACTAGTAAGTGAATATATTAGGTGGTATGCAAGTATATACAAATCTATAACTGGAATATGGTAGACTGAAGAGAGAACTCAAATTGTGTTCTTCCTTAGAAAGGCAAAGTCAAAGTTCAGCAAAATATACACTAGGAGCTGGGTGCTGGTGGCTCATGCCTGTAATCCTCACTACTCAGGAGACGGAGATGTAAGGATTACAGTTTGAAGCCAGCCCAGGCAGGAAAGTCTGTAAACTCTGATCTCCAATTAAATCATAGAAAAAGGCAAAAGTGGTGAGACTTAAGTGATAGAGTGCTAGCCTTGAGCAAAAGTTGCTCAGGAAAAGCACCCAGGCCCAGAATTAAAGCATTAGGAACAGAAAAAAAAGCGGGGGCGGGGAGGGGAAAGTGTCATAAGGAAAGTAGGGAGAGGAGCAATGAATGAAGAGGAGAAGTAAATAGGCAAGAATACAGTGGAGAATTTAATGTACAAAACTAAGAAAAGTGAAGGAAGGGGTATGTTGGAAGGGATGGTGGGAATTTGAAAGTAGTGACATTGATCAAGATGCACTGTATTTATAAATTATTTTGTTTAATGACAACTTCTTTGTATAACTACTTAAAAATATTTTTGAAATAATACCTTAAATGTTAAAAAAATAATAGAAATGATGTAGCAGACTATTATTATAAGGGGCCAAATAAGTGACCTGAAAATAATTAACCCATTAAAAGTTATAAGTTTCTGTTTTTTTTGTTTTTTTTTTTAAAATTTTATTTTATTTTATTTGAGAACATACTATACAGAGGGGCTACAATTACATGGGCAGTATAATGCATACATTTCTTACCAAGCATTGCAGCCTCCTCCTTTGTTTACCCTTCAACTCCCTTCCCAGCCTCCCCCCTCCCCCCACCCAATTATACCCCCCTCCCCCCCCACACCGACATTGTAAAGCTGGTTTTGACATGACATTTTGTACTTCTCATTGTTGCAACAGGTCCACCTGAATCCTTAAACGACTTGTTTGTCCCCATCTCCTCCACATGTTATACTGACATCAAATATAGTGAAAGCGGGGGTTACACTGTGGGGGAGGGACATACAAAGCAACAAAGAAATAATCTTATAAATGTGTTAGAAACACATGCATGAAAGAAATGAAAACATTAAAATACATATTTAAGGGTTCATTTTCCTAACATCACATTATCTGACCTTTTCCGCCTGACTCATACCTATACTATATATTGCAAATAAGGGAAACCATGGGACCTATGCTTCTTTGGGCCTGGCTTACTTCACTTAATATAATTTTTTCCAAACCTTTCCATTTCCTAACAAATGGGGAAATGTCATTCTTTCTGATGGAGGCGTGGAATTCCATTGTGTATATATACCACATTTTCTTGATCCATTCATCTACTGAGGGGCATCTGGGTTGGTTCCATATCTTAGCTATGGTAAATAATGCTGCAATAAACATAGTTGTGCTGGTAGCTTTAGTGTGGTCTTGTTTGGATACATTTGGGTAAATGCCCAAAAGTGGGATTGCTGGATCATAGGGGAGATCTATGTGAAGTCTTTTGAGGAACCTCCATACTGCTTTCCAAAGTGGTTGAACAAGTTTACATTCCCACCAACAATGAAGTAAGGTTCCTTTCTGTCCACATCCCCTCCAGCATCTGTTGTTATTAGAGTTCTTGATTTTTGCTGTTCTAACTGGAGTGAGGTGATATCTCAATGTTGTTTTGATTTGCATTTCTTTTATGGCTAGGGATGTTGAACATTTCTTCATCTGTCTATTGGCCATCCTTCTTTCTTCTTCAGAGAAGCTTCTCTTTAAGTCTTTTGCCCACTTATTTATTGGGCAGTTGTTTCTTTGAGGATTTGTTGTTGGGTGGTTTAATTTTTTGAGTTCCAAGTATATTTTAGATATGAGACCCTTGTCCGTTGTATGGCTAGTAAAGATCTTCTCCCAATCGGTGGGCTTTCTATTGATCTTGCCAGCTATGTCATTTGCCCTGCAGAAGCTCTGCAATCTTATGCAATCCCATTTGTCCAACCTTTCTTTGATTTGTTGTGCTTCCGGGTCTCTATTCCGAAAATTTCGGCCTGAGCCAAGGAGACCTAGGGTTTCTCCTATTCCATCCTGTAATGTTTTCAGAGTGTCTGCTTTGAGTTCAAGGTCTTTGATCCATTTGGAGTTGATTCTGGTGCAGGGTGATATATAAGGATCTAGCTTTAGTTTTCTACATGTAGTTAACCAATTTTGCCAGCACCATTTACTGTCTTTCTTCCATTCTATTGTTTTAGCTCCCTTATCGAAGATTAGATGGCTATAGGTCTGTAGGTTCATTTCTGGGTTTTCAATTCTATTCCATTGGTCCTGAGGTCTGTTCTTATGCCAATACCAAGCTGTTTTGATTACTATGGCTTTATAGTAGAGTTTGAAATTTGGTATTGATATTCCTCCAGCAGTGTTCTTTCCGTTGAGGAGCGTTTTTGCTATTCGGGGTCTTTTATTGTTCCATATGAATTTTTGGATTGCCTCTTCTATTTCCTTGAAGAATGAGGGTGGAATTTTGATAGGTATCGCGTTGAATTTGTAGATAGCCTTGGGAAGTATTGCCATTTTCACGATGTTAATCTTTCCAATCCAGGAGCATGGGAGGTTTTGCCATTTTTTAAGTTCTGTGTTGATTTCCTTTTTCAAAATTTTAAAGTTTTCATCATAGAGGTCCTTCACTTCTTTGGTTAAGTTAATTCCTAGGTATTTTATTTTTTGTGGGGCTATTACAAATGGAGTTGCTTTCCTAATTTCAGCCACATTTTTCTCATTGTTGGCATATAGAAAAGCCATTGATTTTTGGGGGTTAATTTTATAACCTGCTACTTTGCCAAAGTTTTGAATCAGCTTGAGTAATTTGGGAGTGGAGTCTATGGGATTCTTTAAATACAAGATCATGTCATCTGCAAAGAGGGAGAGTTTTATTTCTTCTTTCCCTATTTGGATCCCCTTTATGTCTGCATCTTGTCTTATTGCTGTAGCTAGGCATTCTAATACTAGATTGAAGAGAAGTGGAGAGAGTGGGCATCCTTGTCTTGTTCCTGAGTTAAGAGGAAATGGCTTTAGTTTTTCACCATTGAGTATAATGCTGGCTGTAGATTTGTCATATACAGCCTTTATTGTATTGAGGAATGTTCCATGGATTCCTAATTTTTCCAGAACCTTCATCATAAAGGGGTGTTGGATCTTGTCAAATGCTTTTTCTGCATCTATTGAGATAACCATGTGGTTCTTATTCTTGCTCCTGTTGATGTGATGAATAATATTAATTGATTTGCGTATATTGAACCAGCTTTGCATCCCTGAAATGAATCCTGTTTGATCATGGTGTATGATTTTTTGGATGAATTGTTGAAGTCGATTGGCCAAAATTTTGTTGAGAAGTTTTGCATCAATGTTCATCAAAGAAATGGGTCTATAGTTCTCTTTCTTTGATGAGTCCCTGCCTGGTTTTGGGATGAGGGTTATGATGGCTTCATAGAATGTGTTCGGTAGTGAGCTTTCTCTTTCAATTTCATTGAAGAGTTGGAGGAGTATTGCTGTGAGCTCTGCTTTGAAGGCCTTGTAAAATTCCGCTGTAAAACCATCTGGTCCTGGACTTTTCTTAGCTGGGAGGTCTCTTATTGCTGTTTCTATTTCAATGCTTGATATGGGCCTATTAAGCTGGTTTAACTCATCTTGGTTTAGTTTTGGCATGTCAATATTTGCTAGGAAAAGGCCCATTTCTGTCAAGTTCTCAAACTTATTAGTATAAAGGTTTGAGAAGTATTCCCTTATAATGTTCTGAATCTTGGTTGTTTCCGTAGTGATGTTTCCATTCTCATCTCTGAGTTTATTAATTTGGGTGTGTTCTCTCCTTTTTCTGATAAGGTTTGCTAAGGGTCTGTCAATTTTGTTAAGTTTTTCGAAGAACCAACTCTTTGTTTTGTTGATTCTTTCTATAGTTTTTTTGGATTCTAATTCATTTAATTCTGATTTAATTTTGATTATTTCTTTCCGTCTATTGGATTGGGGTTTATCTTGCTGCTCTTTTTCAAGGAGGTTTAGATGTGTCATTAAATTGTTAGTTTCAGATCTCTCCAATTTGTTGATGTAGGAGCTCAGAGCTATAAACTTGCCTCTGAGTACTGCCTTTGCTGTGTCCCAGAGGAGCTGGTAATTTGTGTGTTCATTTTTGTTGAATAGCATGAACATTTGAATTTCCTTTCTAATCTCTTCCATGACCCACTCATGATTCAGCAGTGTGTTGTTCAGCCTCCATGTGATACCGGACTTTCTTTGGTGGCTTTTGGTGTTGAGTTCTAATTTTATTCCCTTGTGGTCAGAGAGAATGCAAGGTATAACTTCAATGTTTCTGAATTTAGACAAGTTTGCTTTGTGGCCTAAAATGTGGTCTATTTTAGAAAACGTTCCATGTGCTGCTGAGAAGAATGTGTATTCTGATGCTGCTGGGTGAAATGTTCGGTAAATGTCTGTTAAGTCTAGTTGATCTATGCAGCTGTTTAGATCTGCGATAAGTTTCTGAACCATAAATTGTGAACATTTTTGTATTCTCACTTTAATTACGAAAATTATTGTTCCATTTTATTATGCACGTGTGCATATGTATGTGCACATATGCACATGAATGCTGGTACTGGAGCTTCAACTCTGTGCCTTGTAATCTTTCTTAGTTTTCTCACTCAACACTGGTGCTTTATCACTTAAGCCACACCTCCATATCAGGCTTTTCAACTGGTTAATTGGAGATAAGAGTCACATGGACTTTCCTGTCTTCGGACCTGCTTCAAACTCTGATCCTCAGATCTCAGCATTCTGAATAGCTACGATTGCAGGCAGGAAACATGGGTACCAGGCTCACCATTCAATGTTTTTTAAAATAAATGAGAAGTATGCATAGGCTATCATTATATAGCAACAGTTGATATATGTAAATGAAGTCATTGAGATTTGTTACTATGGCTACTGTTTTATTAAAGAGTGACATTCAAGGAAAAATGATGAATGACAGAAGCAGAAAGATTTAATTAAAATAATTCAGCTTCTCTTACTGTCTAACTTGTTTTAGCCAGATATTAAAATGCAAATAATAATAATTTGTTCTGCATATACAGGATACTATAGCTATTCATTCATGTGATATATTATTAATCATTCACCCTCATATATATACTGATATAAATAAATGTTCGACAATGTTCCAAAACGTCACAGAAAGTCTAAGGAAGCAACAAAATTCAGAGACTTGATGAATAAATGAAACTAAGTATCCTACATGGAATCCTAGAATTGAAAAAGAACTCTAGGGAAAAATCTAATAAGGTATGAATTCAATATGAACCTTGGTAAATAATTATGTATTAGTATTGGCTCACTAGTTGTGACAACTCTATCTCAGTAATGTAGAGTATTAATATTAGGAGAAAATGTGTAAGGAGCAAGTGGGTGGAAACTCCTTGTATTGCCTCTGCAATGTTTTGTATATTGAACATTCTTACCAAATAGAATGATTATTTCAAGTTGAAATTAAACAAAGGGATAATCATGGAGAAAGTATAAATATTTAAAACCTAATAACCCAAAATGATTAGTATCTATAAAGAAGTCTAGAAATTGATTCTCAAAAGAGATAGAAACTAGGAAAGTAGATAAAACTCCAAAGCAAGCTAAAACACATATAAATATCCCATGAATATGAAATTACATTAAGCCTTATTACTGACCAATGAAACACAAAAAATGTGATCATATTTTATCCACAATGTTTACAAATATGAATTGATTACATTGCAGTAAAAATTAAAGATATATCACTGCCATACATAGAGCAAATATATCTATTGAAATACCTATAGCACAAAAATATTAAAATAAAATAAGCATGCTCAAGATGTCCTCATTCCTTCATCTCTTGCAGTTCTCCTTTGTTTATATTGATTAAGTCTCATCTTAAGCATATTAAATATTAAGTATATTTTTCTACTTGTTTGTTAGCAGAGTGATTTTTGGTGGAAATACATTATTGAAATCAAGGCCCCACACTTGTTTGTCAGAGGAATAACCTTTTTTGCACTGACTATGTTTAATATAGAGTTTCACTTGCTAACCAGGCGTATTGCTATTACTTAGATCTATCTCTTTGGGGCTTCCCATTGTAGCTAGGATGACAAGAAACACTCCACCATACCTAACTTCTTCAACTGAGACCATCTTTAGGACTTTTCTGCCCAGGTTGAACTGGAACTATGATCTTCCCAATTTCAGCCTCCCATGTGGCTAGTATGACAGGTATATGCCACTGCATCCATCCATGGATTAAGGAGAGGTCTCATGAACTTTTCTGTGAACTTCTCATTCTCAGTCTCCCAAGCAGAAGCAGTGACTTGTGATTTACAGACACTTGGCCATGAGTTTTACCTTGCTGAGTATTACATTTGGTTGATTTCCTTTAATGATCATGTGTCTTTGCTCTGTTGCTTTTATTTGCACATCATATTGTCCTTTAAGACTTAGTAGTGTTCATCTAGACTAGAGCAGATTCCATTCTAGATCAAATTTAGCTATAAAACTGACCCTTCTGAGAACTCCACAACACAAAGTTTCTTTGATCTATATAATCTACTGGTAAGAATGTCAATTATCCTAATGCTTCCTAGTGGCTTTTTGCCTAGCTTACCTTAGTTCACTCCTGAGAACAAGAATATTTTTAGCCAAAGACTCAAGAGGGATCATCTGTGATTTTAGCTCTGTGTGTGGCTTTCTTCCTGTCTTTTTGTCTTGTACTCTGTTGTGGTATTTTGCCTCCTCAGTTCCAATTTGTACTTTCACCAGTCAGCAAAACACCAGTATCTTGAGTTATCCCATTGACTCCCTGCACTGAAACCTGAGAACTACCTCTCAGTGGTAAGTTGGGACAATGGACAATGGATCCAAACATTATTTCCTTCCCTGAGGAATCACATACATTTTATAGAAATAAATCAATCCTTAAAGTATTTTACCTTTTTTATGCTCAGAAGTTGAAGTCCTTCCTTGTTTATTTTTATTTTTTAGTAATTAATAATTCATTACTTTCTAAGCTTAAACTTATCTAAATAGCATGCACAACAAAATATAAAAAATAGTCACAAATTAGTTCTTTAAGTCTAGCAAAGCCTCTCTAAAAGCAATATCAACATTATTCTCTTAGTTGAGTAAATATATTCTTTGAAATGAACGTCTGACTTTAAAAGTATATCATAAAGTTTATTTTTCATTCATTCAACCAATAGTTTTCTAAATACTGTTACTATGTCAGACATTTCAATAAAGGCATTTGTTACCTGTTTGGGTTTTGAAGGGAAAGAAAACCAATGTTTGACACTATGAAGTATGAGGACTACATTATGAGTTTTATGTGTGTGCAACAATAGCTAACTACTGATAAGGATAAAAAGCACTTGCTCTAGGTTACACAGCTGAGAGGCCATTGTGATTCTAACTGCAACTTCAAACTCTCACAAGCCATGATGTTTGCTATAGTGACCATCATGTTCATTGCAGTGACAGTACTTCCATCACGATAGGAGAATGGAGTACTTATAGCTACAAAGGCTGCCTGCCGACCAGCAGTCACATAGACATGTAATGGAGCAAGCACTGAACTCAGCAGGGCATGACTTCTAATGGCATATCACCATGAGTAAAATTGGTATGGCTGGGTAAGCTTCAGTTTTCTCTCCACACACCAAATATTAAGCAGAGTTGTGGAATTTTAAAGTCCTTTATGTGAAAAAATATAAATGATTTGTCTATGTCTAGAAGCTTTTAAAAACCATCAAATTCTAGGACAAATACTATGGGCATCCAAGTCTTCCTCTGTTCCACCCTATCCTGTCATTTGTCTTTATTACCCTTTTGCTCCTTCAAATATTTGCTTAATTACCTAGCTGGTATCATAAAATATTCAATGATGAGTTCTGACACCTGCGGGAATGAAGGTAACTTGTATGCTGTAGGCTGCTTGCTGCTCCCAGTTAGGAAATAATTAGGATATCTTATCTGTGGTGATCTGGATTGGCAGGGATTAAAGATTGGTAATTTCTTTTTCCAAATAACAATCTGTTACTTGTCACTTCTTGAATTCAAGTCATTCATATACGCCTGAAGTTGGCACTTTAAAGGATAAATCTTTCTTTGTGATTTTTTTCTACGTTTTATTTTTTTGCTACTTTCAAGGACAGTTTTACAAGAATGCAATAGGTTCATAGATCCTCCAAGAAATCAGAGCGGGGTGGTATTAAAAGAATGAGATGCTGACTGCTACAAAATGGATGGAGTAATTGAAGGCAAGAGAGAGAAAGAAACTTTGAAAACTTGGCAAAACCAAGCAATACCATAAAAGCTGGGGAAAAAAATGTAGAGAATTTTTTACAAAAATTTAACCCTATACCAGGAGGAATAATGTAGTTTTAATATTGTACCATACTTTTTACTATAGTACCATTTTTTTAATCTACACGTTAAAAAGTTCTCATGTAGGCAAAAGAAGTGCATTATGACATCTTTGAAAAAAGCAACCCAAATGACTATCAAGTAAGGAATCAATAAATAAGTAAAACATAAAAATAAAATAGGATACTGTTCATATAAATACCAAAAAAATAACATTGATTGAAAAAGTTAAGATAAGCTGGTACTAAATGAATGAATAAAAATATGCAAATCAATAGAATAGTATGTATACATACATGTAAGTACATAGCTGAATAGTAAAGCCAATATTTATAAGAACTACATCTGAAAAATGAATTATTGGACCAAACTAGTAATAGTAGTAAAAGAGGACTTCTTAAACAGAGTAAAGTATGACTTTTCATTTTATTTTTGCTATTGATAACACTTGGTGGCAAGAAAATGGATATTTTTAACTTTATTGTCATCATTTTAATGTTCTTTAAATTTTAAATTTATTGTTCAAAATAAAGGTAAAATAAGGATATACTTAAAGAATGAGTTTATCAGTATCATCCAGGAGCTCTTTTGGATAATGACAGAGGGAGGTATTGAAATCTTACTTGTTTTGCTTTGCTTTGCTTTGCTTTGCTTTGCTTTGTAGTACAGTCTCAAGACTAGCCTTGACATCTAGATCCTCCAGCCCCAGTTTCCAAGTTATTATATATAGCATTATTATATATAGCATATATACAACATTATTTACTTAGTACATAGTCATTTTTGAAACATCATTGATTCTATATCCCCTTACAGTAATTTTATGGACCCATCCACTCTTTCTCATCAGTTTGTGGCAATAATAATGTAGCAAGAACATTTTACTTGAAATGCAGATGATTAAAATAAATTCAAGATAACTATACAGATGTGTGTAGTATAAGCTGAATAAACTCATTTTTGACCTAAAAACTAATCAAGAAAACTTCTTTTTTACATGACAAATGGCAGAACAGAGACTTAAACCCATCTGTTTGGCTCCAAAGCTTGTATTCTTCTACTACACATTGCTTTTTGAGCATTGAGTTTTGTACATAATGCTAGCATGAGTAAAAGTTAAGTCTTGAACTTCAGAAAAATCACTTTAATGTATTACACTGGTAAAGTGTGCTTGTCCATACACACACACACACACACACACACACACACACACACACACACACACACACACATACACACAGAGTCTAAGAGAGTATCTATCAGTATCTAAGAGAGACTGTTCTCAGGGTGTCTTCACTGCTGAAATCCAAAGATGCACAAGTTCTTTTTAGAAAATGGTATATTTCTTGCATACAATCCATATATATCCACTTATTCAATCTATTTATATCCACTTAAATAATCCAAATGTACTCACTACTTACTTATATAGCTCTGTACATCACCTTGACAATAAAATTTTAAAAAATAATTTTTTAAAAAGATGAATTATAATATTTAATTCAATGTAAATATCATAAACTGTTGTTGCACTATGCTGCTTAGGAAATAATGACAAGAACAATATAAATGTTCAGTATTAATACACATTTTGCAGTGCTGAGGATAGATTCCAGGATATTCTTTATGTTAGGCAAGTACTCTATTCTGAGCTACATCCCCAACCCACAAGTTGACCACAAGTCACTTTCCTAATATTTCCAATTCATGATTAGTTGGATCTGTGTCCCATTTTCCAAATTGAAAAGAAAGATCAGGGCAGATGTAGCTCAGAAGTACTTGTACATAACTGAAGAAAAATGACTTCGTTTTTAACCTTAGAGTGCTCCCTGCCTGGGAGTTAAGCAACGGAACTGTCATTCTTACTCTTGTTCCATGATACTCCTCTTTACAGCTGCTTCTCACTAGTTTTGGTGGTAAGAACCTAGTAACTGATCTTGCTCATACTCTGATAATCAAACATTTTCTATGCATGCAGCCCACCAGTTTAGCTCAATCTGAATGATAAATTTTGTTTCCTTAAGCGACAAGAGCAGAATCATTATACTGTTAGTACTCCTGTGTCTTTCTTCTATTCCTTTTTCATTTCATCCATTTCATCTGTCCTTTAGCTCAGATTCTACCCTTGAAGAACTCTATTTGAATCAGTAGTATGCATATTTTCAACACTCTAATAAAAAAGATGTTTACTTTCCTTTCAAAATGAAATTGAGATAAATTGAAAAAAAGCACCAAGCATGCACATAAATGGAAGCATTTCTATGTATGTTGTGACATTAACACATTTTCCTAGTACCAACAGATGAGCATCTTTATTTTAAATGTGCTCAGATTCTGCCCAACCTCCATTATTCTATCCTGCTCCACTACAAAAAAGAAAAAATAAAGATGTTTTTCTTTATTGTCTGAGGTTCCTGGGGAAAGACTCAAGCATCCTATTTGGTGGTGAAGTTCATTAATGGAATTCTTAGAGGTACAAAACAGGCTCCATGTTTTTAAATGGTTGGGTGAAAATTCACACAAAGCTGGGAAGAGCCGCTTTGTTTTACACAGCTATGCTCCCTGTGGCAATATTTGTATTACAAATCACAGTAGACTGTACTTTTTAAGATAACTCATGCATCCAGTCACTTCAGAATGCTATGCCAAAAGGAAATATTAGGGAAAACCAGTGTGATGCCCCTGCATGGCTTATTGCTCCAGCATGAAGGCCGAGGAAAGCTTTCGGGAAGCTGTTAGAAATTTTCTTGTTAAAAGAAACACTCAGCCAATTGAAAAACTACTTGGGACTTGTTTTCTGATAGGTTCAAAGTAAGAGAAGAAGAAGAATGTTTATATTTGTAAAGAAATTCCTCTGAAATATGCATACACAACCATCTAACCTTGGTACTTTTCCTCCTATATTTAACACATAGAGTCACTCTCTTTTTCCACATTGACTTCTAAATAAATAAAATACTTCACAACATATTAAGTGACTATGAAATGGGAAGAAAATTTGTATTTTATTTATCTTTTTTGGGGGAGGGGGTCCAGTCATGGAGCCTGAACTCTGGGCCTGAGCGCTGTCCCTCAGCTCTTCAGCTCAAGGCTAGCACTCTACCACTTGAGCCACAGCGCCATTTCTGGCTTTTGTCTTTTTGCTTATGTGGTGCTGAGGAATCGAACCCAGGGCCTCATGCATGCAAGGCAAGTGCTCTACCACGGAGCCACCTTCCCAGCCTAGAAAATTAGTATTTTAAAGATCCAGTGAATCATGAGGAAAGAGGTGGGTAGGAGAGGGTTGGGTGAGACATTAATCAACATGCATTGTACTTATAAACTGCTTATAAACTTATAAACAACTCCTTCATACAACTATTTAAAGATAATTTTAAAATCCAATGACGCTTAAAGTTAGTTTTTCAAAATCGTATTTATGTGAGTTGCTAGAGATATGAAGAAAGAAATGATTAAAATCAATTCTAAGGACAAATGTCCCATCAAAATGATAAATAGCATACTAGCTTACTTTGAATTAAAAATTACTCGGGTGGCCTAAAATTGATAGAATAAACCAATTTTTAAAGAAGCACAAATATTCAAGAAATTTGCTGTCATCCTGGTGCTGATGGCTCATGCCTATAATCCCAGCTACTTGGAAAGATGAGATCTGAGAATCATGGTTTGGAGCCAGCTTCCACAGAGAATTCTAAGAGACTCTTATTTCCAGTTAATCAGCAAGAAAATCAGAAGTGGAGGCATGACTCAAATGGGAGAACATCAAGTATAAGCAAAGAAGTTGAGCGACAGCACAAGATCCTGAGTTCAGACCTCAATATTGACACAAAAAAAGGAGGCGGGGGGTATTGTCTGCACCTGATAAACATCTTCAATAATGTATCAGGGCCCAAAATCAACATACACCACAGTTATAGATTTTCCTTTTTTTCTTTTTTTTCTTCTTTATCGGTCATGGGGCTTGAACTCTGGGCCTGGGTGCTGTCCCTAAATGCTTCAGCTCAAGGCTAACGCTCTATCACTTGAGCCACAGTGCCACTTCCAGTTTTCTGGTGGTTAATTGGAGATAATAGTCTCACTGACTTTCCTGCCTGGATTACAGGCGAGAGCCACCAGTGTCCAGCTTAGCTTTTCTTTTCTTTGCATTCTTTTTTTTTTTTCCTGGTCCTGGGGCTTGAACATTGTCCCTGGGCTCTTTTTGCTCAAGGCTAATGCTCTACCACTTGAGCTATAGCTCTACTTCTGGCTTCTTCTGAGTAGTTTTTATTGTAGATAAGAGTGTCATGGACTTTTTTCCCAGGCTGGCTTCAAACCCTGATGTTCAGATCTCAACCCCCTAAGTAGCTAGGATTATAGATGTGAGCCACTAGTGCCAGCATAGCTTTTCTTTATACCAACAATGAACAGGATGAGAGGGGAATTCAGATAATAATTCCATTCACAATAACCTCAAAAATAAATAAATAAATAAATAAATAAACAAAATAGCTAGGAATAAACGTAACCAAGTAGTTGAAGGATCTACAGTGAAAACTATAAATTTTTGATTAAACAGATTTTAGAAGATATCAAAAGGTAGGAAAACATCCCACATTCATGGATTGGGTAGAATGGAGCCACGGGGCATTTTACAGCTTTTCCATGCATCCTCTCAGAGAACACTTTTAGAAACTAGAAACAAGATCCGAAATTATAAGACAATCACATAACCATTAGTTTTTATCAAGACACTTCCATCCTAGATGTTTGACCAGGAATATCGGTGTTGCCCACAAGCTAAGAAGAAAAAGAGTGATGTTGTTTTAGGATCATATTAAAGGCTGAGAACCTGCTTGTTATTTACGAGGTTGCAAATATTCTCCCCAGGAAATCACAGATTCAGTAATGACTATTGAGAAAAGTTGGGACAAGGGATATATACATATTCACATTATATTTTACATTTCTAAAAGGAAGGAGGCTTGTATTTAATTATCACTGGGGCTTGCTTGTATCTGGTAACAAATTCAATGTCTTTAATCTCATTAGAAAATCTGTCAGGCAACAAAAGTGTATGGGTAAACAACATGCTATGAGAACTGTCAGACAGGAAAACACAGGCCCTGAACTTTATGGTGGTTAAATGTTACCTGGAAAGATCAGTCTTGTTCTTCCTAAGATAGGGACACAAGAGGTTTTATCTTGGTCACTGTTGTTTTTAATGTACTATGTGTTTGTTTGTTTCTTTTGTATGTTCTTCCCCCATGATATAACCCCTGTTTTCACTGTATTTGATTCCAGTGTCCTGCATCTTGTATATACATTTTTCTGATTTGGGAAGAGGAAGGGAAATAACAAAATGCTGAAACAAGGATACAGGTTGACCCATTGTAACAATGAGATGTAGAAGACACTATGTTGAAAATGAACTTTACAACTTGTGAGGGGGAGGAGTTGATGAAGTAGGGTGGGAAGGGAGGGGGGTGGGGGGGGGAGGGGGAACAAAGGAGAGGGTAACAATGCCGGATAGGAAATGTATTCATAACCTTCCTCATGTAAGTGTAACCCCTCTGTACAATAAAACATATTTTAAAAGTTTTGTTCTTTTTTTGTGTGAAAATACTGGGTTACAATTACATGGGCGAGGTAATGCGTACATTTCTTATCAAGCTTTGTTGCCTCCTCCTTTGTTTCCCCTTCCCATCCCTTCCCATATCCCCCTCTCCTTCCCCACCTTCCCCCTCCCCTCCACTCCTCCCCCAGACCAATGTTGTAAAGTTCATTTTTCGACATAACAACTTGTACATCTCATTGTTGCAATGGGTCCACCTGTATCCCTATTTAAATCATTTGTTTTTTTCCTTCCCCTCCACAATTTATACCAACATCAAATACAGTGAAAGCAGGGGTTATACCGTGGAGGAGGGACATACAAAGCAACAAAGAAATCATCTTATAAATATGTTAGAATGAGAGAGGGAGAAATAAGCAAATAATTAATTCTCCTAAAGAAATAAGTTGAGGCCTGGGTACTAGTGGCTCAAACCTGTAATCTTAGCTGTGTAGGAGGCTAAAATCTGAGGATCCGAGGTAGAAGCCAGCCTGGGCAGGAAAGTCCATGAGATTCTTATCTCCAATTAGCTACCAAAAAAGCAGGAAGTAGAGCTGTGGCTCAAGTGCTAGAGCTTTGATTACAAAGCTTAGTGACAAGCACCAAGGCCCTGAATTCAAGTTCCAGGAATGGCACCAAAACAAAACAAAACATGAGCAATGTTGCTGGGCACTCATGACTCATTCTTGGAATCCTGGTTACTCAGGAGGCTAGATCTGTGAGGTTCATGGTTCAAAGCCAGCTTGTACAGGAAAGTCCATGAGACTCTTATCCTTAATTAGCTTCCAAAAATGCAAGAAATGGAATATTGCTAAAGTAGTTATGTATTAGTCTTGAGCACAAAAGCTCAGGGGCAGTGCAGAGGCCCCCAGTACTGGCACAGAAAAAAAAAACAAAAAACAATACATTACATGAATTACATGAATCCATGGGATATTTGTTAAGTATTTCTGATGGATGAAATTGAAAGACATATAACAATATAATTCCATATTACTTCATAAATTTTACTAATGCTGACTAGAGAGTGAATATAAAATAAACAGAAGACAAACACTGAGGCAACTTAACAATGAAAATAATAATAATAGGGTTTGTGGCATACAGGAACATAAAATAAGGCAGTCTCATACAAAGGTAAATTAGGAAGGTTGTGAGGAAGAAATAAAGCTACTACTTTTAACTCATATGTGTTTTCTAAGTCACCTCCCACAAACTAACATCCTGTCCAAAAAAGACTTGTCCATTGTGTAAATTAATGAGTTTTAGTCCTTGAGTGACCCTTTAAGTCTCCTTGTTACTTAATTCTGCACTCAATGTGCTGCTGCAAAGAGCCCTGCCCATTTCCTAACTATGCACTTCTTTAGTAATTGTTGCATTTTTAAAGAGCAAAAACACCTTGTTTAAAATTTATTTAAAACAAATGGACAAAATTTTAATGCTTTATAACTAACTCTATCTATTGTATCTGTTTTACATTCCCTTACTAGGTTGTTTCCATGTGGAAAATCTTGGAAGTTCTGTTTGTGTTGTATGTTTGTTTAGGGGTCTCTTTAAGTTCCTGAAGGTTTTTTGCATACACAAATTGAAACCAACAGCCTATGTATTGTTTTTGTTTGTCTTTGCTGATTCATCATTATGACAAAGTCTGGTTTTTCAGTGTAGATAGGTGACTCACTCATCTAACCCTAAGAGAAGTTTCATTAATGTGGGCAGTGAACAGAGAAATCTTGAGATCCAAATCTGATGCTCTATGATAGAGAAAGGTTTTTGATTTTGTTGCTACTTTATAAATGTCAAGAGGACACAGACGGAAGATGGCGGAGGAGAAGCTGGAATCTGAACAAGCTCTCGCATAGAAAGCAGTTTTAGAGTTCCAGTGAACAGTCCTAAGCCAGAGAATCATACCAAGTGTGCCATCACAGAACAGAGAGTTAGACAAGAGAGGGGAAGCCAAGGCAAAAAGACACATCTGAGCGCCTGCCAGCAGCCACCGCGGCGGCGGCGGCGGCAGGGTTGCGGTGGAGAACGCAGCCGGAGCCATAACTGAGCACTCACACAGAGAGTCCAGGACGAAGGAGCCAGACGCAGCGGGAGAGCGGATTCTACTCAACACCAGCAAGAACCGACAAGGAGCGAACATCTTCATCCTGCAGTTCACAGACCAGAGATGACCCAGGATCCAAGACTCGACGTGAGTAGAAGCCCGACATCCTCACTCCTTCTCAGGGAGCAGAGGAGGGAAGGCCACCCCTCCCCCCCCAGCACCGGTGATCTCCATCTTGGATACCGACAAAGCTCGGAGGAGCTGCCAGCTCCAACCCAGGCCTTGGAATAAAACGAGTCATTTAGCAGGTCACAAGAACTTAACGGCGAAGTGACCTGCCAGACTCGGCTCCATCCAGGGAAAAGTCACCCAGCTCAGGCACCAGCCATTGGAGTGGCTTTCCTCACTGGGTAACCAGAGCCAGAGGCTACCCCTCCCTCTAGCAGCCTCCACAATCAATTAAAAAACAGAAACCCTGAGAATGGCTCCAGGCTGGGCACCGTGAGTTTTTTTTTTTCTTCACAAAATAGCCCCAGGAAAACGCTACTGATTGTTGAAAGGCCTCAACTCTACCCAGAACCTAGCCTTACCACTGCATCCCCCTTTTTTGTGATTCTCAAAGCAGATCACCCTCCCAGTAAACTAATCTGGGAGGGGGATCTCAAAATCTTGGGTAAAGCACAGCATTTTTCTGCCTGTTCGAACAAACTGACTTAAGAAACCTATCAAGCCACAGGACCTCAAGCTGACCAGAGACTCCAACAAGAGGCTGTTTACAGACAAAAGGGAGATACAGGATTCTTCACACCCCTCCCAAAAAATAAAAAAAAAATTCAAAGAACTTTTTTTTTTTCTTCTCTTCCTCTTCCTTTTTTTTTCTCTTTTTATTTCTTTTTTTTTTGGTACCTTATATATATATATATATATATATAATTTTTTTCCTTTTCTAAAAATTTTATTAATCTTTAATTTTTGCCTTTTTTGAAAAAATAATTGTTTTCCAGTGACTTTTTTTTTCCTCTTATAATTTTTATTTTAGGAATACATGAATATGCGTTTTCCTTTCTTTTCTTGTCTTCTTTCTCTTTTTCTTTCTTTCTTAACTATCTTTTTGTTTTTTTTCTAGCTCTACTGAACTTCTGATCTTTTTCTCTCCCTTTCTAATCCTTTTCACCTTTTCCTCTCTTTTGATCTTCTGTATGTGACTTAACTCTTGTCCTGCACATCCTCAGATAAACCCGTAGTTAACTAGTAGACCCTATCCCCCATTGTGTACACACTTAATCCACAAATTTATTACTCAATTCAAAACCTCTGAGACTTAAATTCATTAATAGCAGTACTACCTCTTTATACCTATATAATATTTTAAGCATTTTCTTAAGTTTTTCACTTCTCCTCTATGTCCCTACCCTTTTTTAATATACTCACATTCCTCTCTAAATAGATGGTCTTTTAATCTCCATAATAATATTAATTTTTACGTTTCTATTTTTTTTCTGGTCTCTTTTCATTTCCGTTTCCCTTTCTTCCTTTTCTCTCTCTCTCTACTTGCATCCTACCCAACCTATTTCCTGCATTGAGATTAGGACATAGTTAACTCTCCCTGTGCCTCCCCACACCAATCTATTCCATTTTTTACCCACATCACTCCCTAACCCTAAAAATTTCTGGTTCTCGAAATTCTTCTCTGCGGTTCGAAACCCATTAACATATAGTTGTTTGATGTTGAATAGATGTATCTGTTGAACTAGATTGTATCTGTAGACTATTGACTGTATAAATGCAAACGTTGGTTGATGGTTGCCTTAAGACAGTGTTCTAGCACAAAACTGGTGCTATTTTCATCTCCAATGGGCAGAGTAAGCCGGAAAAACAAAAGAAAAATGGCAAATCCGGGTATCTCAATTCCCAATCTTGATAATCAGGGGTCAGATCTGACAAACACTGGTGGCAAACATGATAAATGAGAAGTTTGACAACTTACAAAGGACTCTGCATGAGTGTGATAGGGAGAGAGAGGAGGCATCCCAAAAGTTTATACAGGAATATCATAAGCATGAGGAAGCTACTCAAAAACTGATACAGGATTTGCGTGAACAACTTGAGAATACTCAAAGAGAAAGGGAGGAATGGCGTGAGCAGGCTGAGAACACTCAAAGAGAACTGCAGGAATCCCACGAACGGGAAGAAAGAGAACTGCAGGAATCCCACAAACGGGAGGAAGCTAATCAAAGAGTAATTCAGGAATTGAGAGACGAGGTAGAGAATACACAAAGATCACTAAAGGCATTCATGGAATCCATTAACAAAGAGCTGAAGGAAGTCATGGAGACCACAAAGGGAATGCTGAATGGAACCCAACAGAAGGAATGGGAGTCCAAAGAAGCCATAACCAATCAACTAAGTGATTTGAGAACAACCACTGAACACCAAATTAAGAAAGTAAAGAAATTCATACAAGACCTAAAACAGAGCTGCAACAAAGAACTTGAAGCCATCAAAGCTGACCAATTAGAAGGAAAAGAGATAAAAAACCAAGTAGAGAGTCATGACAGCAGGTTAGACCATGCAGAAGATCGAATCTCAGGGATTGAAGATAGCCTAGATATTATAGAGAAAGAACATACAACCATCCAAGACAAGTCCAAGAAATATGATAGATCTATCCAACACCTGGAAGACACCATCAGAAGGCCTAATCTAAGGATAATGGGTGTAGAGGAGCACCTAGAAACAGAAGTTAATGGTCTAGGAAATTTGTTTAACAGGATCCTAGCAGAGAACTTCCCAAACATACAAAAAGATAAGCCTATTCAGATACAAGAAGCTTTTAGAACCCCAAATAGACCAGACCAGAATAGGACATCCCACCGTCACATTATAATCCACACAGGATCAACTCAGACCAAGGAAAAGATCCTTAAAGCTGTCAAGGAGAAAAGGTTAATCACCTATAAAGGGAAACCAATTAGAATCACCTCAGATTTCTCAGCAGAGACAATCAAAGCAAGAAGAGCCTGGAATGATGTATGCCATGCCCTAAAAACAAACAACTATCAACCAAGAATACTGTACCCAGCTAAACTCTCCTTCATAACTGAAGGCCAAATAAAAACCTTCCATAGCAAAGAAAAATTGAAACAATACATCTCCACCAAACCAGCCCTACAAAAGATTCTTAAAGATGTCCTACACATAGAAAACCAACAAGACCGCAACAAAGGCCAAGAAACTGCACCCAAACTGAGAATCCAAGAACCTTAGGAAGAACCCAGTTTTCGCAGCCCCCAAGAAGGTGGATAACATGGCAGGAACTCCCAAATACCTCTCAGTCCTATCTCTTAACGTTAACGAACTGAACTCTCCAATTAAGCAACATAGACTGTTTAGTTGGATTAAAAAACAAGACCCTTCTATCTGCTGCCTGCAGGAGTCACATCTTGCCCGTAAAAACAAACACATTTTCAATGTTAAAGGCTGGAACAAAATCTACCAAGCAAACAGCCCCCATAAACAGGTGGGAGTTGCAATCCTAATATCAGATAAAATAGACTTCAAATTAAAATTCGTGAGAAGAAATAAAGAAGGTCGCTACATACTAATTAAAGGATCTCTCCTTCAGGAGGATATTACAATTCTAAATATCTATTCGCCAAACAATTGAGCTCCCAAATTTATCAAAGAAACACCACTTTCCCTCAAATCCCATATAGATCCAAAGACATTAATTGTTGGGGATTTTAACACACCACTCTCCCCACTAGATAGATCAACTCCGCAAAAACTCAACAGAGAAACTGCAGATCTAAACAGCTGCATAGATCAACTAGACTTAACAGACATCTACCAAACATTCCACCCAGCAGCAACAGAATACACGTTTTTCTCAGCAGCACATGGAATGTTTTCTAAAATAGACCACATTTTAGGTCACAAAGCAAATTTGTCTAAATTCAGAAACATTGAAGTTATACTTTGCATTCTCTCTGACCACAAGGGAATAAAATTAGAACTCAACACCAAAAGCCACCAAAGAAAGTCTGGTATCACATGGAGGCTGAACAACACACTGCTGAATCAAGAGTGGGGCATGGAAGAGATTAGAAAGAAAATTCAAATGTTCATGCTTTTCAACAAAAATGAACACACAAATTACCAGCTCCTCTGGGACACAGCAAAGACAGTACTCAGAGGCAAGTTTATAGCTCTGAGCTCCTACATCAACAAATTGGAGAGATCTGAAACTAGCAATTTAATGACACATCTAAACCTCCTTGAAAAAGAGCAGCAAGATAAACCCCAATCCAGTAGACGGAAAGAAATAATCAAAATTAAATCAGAATTAAATGAATTAGAATCCAAAAAAACTATAGAAAGAATCAACAAAACAAAGAGTTGGTTCTTTGAAAAACTTAACAAAATTGACAGACCCTTAGCAAATCTTATCAGAAAAAGAAGAGAACACACCCAAATTAATAAACTCAGAGATGAGAATGGAAACATCACCACGGAAACAACCAAGATTCAGAACATTATAAGGGAATACTTCTCAAAACTTTATGCTAATAAGTTTGAGAACTTGACAGAAATGGACCTTTTCCTAGCAAATATTGACATGCCAAAACTAAACCAAGATGAGTTAAATCAGCTCAACAGGCCCATATCAAGCATTGAAATAGAAACAGCAATAAGAGACCTCCCAGCTGAAAAAAGTCCAGGACCAGATGGTTTTACAGCGGAATTTTACAAGGCCTTCAAAGCAGAGCTCACAGCAATACTCCTCCAACTCTTCAATGAAATTGAAAGAGAAAGCTCACTACCGAACACATTCTATGAAGCCATCATAACCCTCATCCCAAAACCAGGCAGGGACTCATCAAAGAAAGAGAACTATAGACCCATTTCTTTGATGAATATTGATGCAAAACTTCTCAACAAAATTTTGGCCAATCGACTTCAACAATTCATCCAAAAAATCATACACCATGATCAAACAGGATTCATTTCAGGGAAGCAAAGCTGGTTCAATATAAGCAAATCAATTAATATTATTCATCACATCAACAGGAGCAAGAATAAGAACCACATGGTTATTTCAATAGATGCAGAAAAAGCATTCGACAAGATCCAACAACCCTTCATGATGAAGGTTTTGGAAAAATTAGGAATCCATGAAACATTCCTCAATACAATAAAGGCTGTATATGACAAATCTACAGCCAGCATTATACTCAATGGTGAAAAACTAAAGCCATTTCCTCTTAACTCAGGAACAAGACAAGGATGCCCACTCTCTCCACTTCTCTTCAATCTAGTATTAGAATGCCTAGCTACAGCAATAAGACAAGATGCAGACATAAAGGGGATCCAAATAGGGAAAGAAGAAATAAAACTCTCCCTCTTTGCAGATGACATGATCTTGTATTTAAAGAATCCCATAGAATCCACTCCCAAATTACTCAAGCTGATTCAAAACTTTGGCAAAGTAGCAAGTTATAAAACTAACCCCCCAAAATCAATGGCTTTTCTATATGCCAACAATGAGAAAAGTGTGGCTGAAATTAGGAAAGCAACTCCATTTGTAATAGCCCCACAAAAAATAAAATACCTAGGAATTAACTTAACTAAAGAAGTAAAGGACCTCTATGATGAAAACTTTAAAATCTTAAAAAAGGAAATCAACACAGAACTTAAAAAATGGCAAAACCTCCCATGCTCCTGGATTGGAAAGATTAACATTGTGAAAATGGCAATTCTTCCCAAGGCTATCTACAAATTCAACGCAATACCTATCAAAATTCCAACCTCATTCTTCAAGGAAATAGAAGAGGCAATCCAAAAATTCATATGGAACAATAAAAGATCCCGAATAGCAAAAACGCTCCTCAACGGAAAGAACACTGCTGGAGGAATATCAATACCAAACTTCCAACTCTACTATAAAGCCATAGTAATCAAAACAGCTTGGTATTGGCATAAGAACAGACCTCAGGACCAATGGAATAGAACTGAAAACCCAGAAATGAACCTACAGACCTATAGCCATCTAATCTTCGATAAGGGAGCTAAAACAATAGAATGGAAGAAAGACAACCTCTTCAGTAAATGGTGCTGGCAAAATTGGTTTACTACATGTAGAAAACTTAAGCTAGATCCTTATATATCACCCTGCACCAGAATCAACTCCAAATGGATCAAAGACCTTGAACTCAAAGCAGACACTCTGAAAACATTACAGGATGCAATAGGAGAAACCCTAGATCTCCTTGGCTCAGGCCGAAATTTTCTGAATAGAGACCCGGAAACACAACAAATCAAAGAAAGGTTGGACAAATGGGATTGCATAAAGTTGCAGAGCTTCTGCAGGGCAAATGACATAGCTAGCAAGATCAATAGAAAACCCACGGATTGGGAGAAGATCTTTACTAGCCATACAATGGACAAGGGTCTCATATCTACAATATACTTGGAACTCAAAAAATTAAACCCCCCAACAACAAATCTTCAAAGAAACAACTGCCCAATAAATAAGTGGGCGAAAGACTTAAAGAGAAACTTCTCTGGAGAAGAAAGAAGGATGGCCAATAGACACATGAAGAAATGTTCAACATCCCTAGCCATAAAAGAAATGCAAATCAAAACAACATTGAGATATCACCTAACTCCAGTTAGAACTGCAAAAATCAAGAACTCTAACAACAACAGATGCTGGAGGGGATGTGGACAGAAGGGAACTTTACTTCATTGTTGGTGCAATGTAAACTTGTTCAACCACTTTGGAAAGCAGTATGGAGGTTCCTCAAAAGACTTCACATAGAACTCCCCTATGACCCAGCAATCCCACTTTTGGGCATTTACCCAAATGTTTACAACCAAGACCACACTAAAGCTACCAGCACAACTATGTTTATTGCAGCATTATTTACCATAGCTAAGATATGGAACCAACCCAGATGCCCCTCAGTAGATGAATGGATCAAGAAAATGTGGTATATATACACAATGGAATTCCACGCCTCCATCAGAAAGAATGACATTTCCCCATTTGTTAGGAAATGGAAAAACTTGGAAAAAATTATATTAAGTGAAGTAAGCCAGGCCCAAAGAAACATAGGTCCCATGGTTTCCCTTATTTGTAATATCTAGTATATGTATGAGTCAAGCGGAAAAGTTCAGATAATGTGATGTCAGGAAAATGAACCCTTAGATGTGTATTTTAATGTTTTTTTTCTTTCATGCATGTCTTTCTAACGCATTTATAAGATTGTCTCTTTGTTGCTTTGTATGTCCCTCCCCCACAGTATAACCCCTGCTTTCACTATATTTGATGTCAGTATAACTTGTGGAGGAGATGGGGAAAAATCAGTTCTATAAGGATACAGGTGGACCTGTTGCAACAATGAGAAGTACAAGTTGTCATGTCCAAAACGAGCTTTACAACCTCGGTGCGGGTGGGGGGGGGGATGGGGGGGGAAAGAATAGGATTGGGATGGAGGGAGGGGGGAGGCTGGGAAGGGATGTGAAGGGTAAACAAGGGAGGAGGCTGCAATGCTTGGTAAGAAATGTACGCATTATCCTGCCCATGTAATTGTAACTCCTCTGTACAGTATGTTCACAAATAAAATTAAATTAAATTAAAAAAAATAAAAAAAATAAATGTCAAGAGACAGAATGATGGGAAAAGGGCTTTATTCATTCGGAAGCCAAAGAATAGATAATTGGGAGCTTCAGCTAAGTTAGCCTCTCATCTTTAAGAAAACTAGGAGTTAAAGATATAGAATAGGGATGAGAGAATGAGGAAAAGAGAAATCACAAAGGGGCATATTCATAATTTTTCTGGGAATATATGCAGATCTTTTAAGAACTCAAGTGCTCTCTTTTCACTCTGGTATTTCCAGTCACAGTGGCTTCTTAGGGGTCTGTAGTACAAAGAGAAGGCTACGAAGAAGACAGACAACTAGTTAAGACAAACATCAAATTTTATCATCTTGTTCCAGCCACCCTATTGGACTTTGCAGGTCTAAGCAAGAAGTCAAGGTTTTCAGCAGAAGTGGGATTCAGGTCACTTATAAAAATAACCTAGGCAATTGTTATCAGAATTCACTTAGCAGAGGAGTCATCTACATCAAAACCACTGGGAGACTGTGTTACTTAGGTGTGTGACCTCCAAAAGGAGTGAATTTTAAGCTAAGTACCAGTAAACGAAGCTGGAATGTTTTAAGTTATTTTCCTTGTTACAGCTCCATAGAAAGCAAAATCAATGATGTTCTACAGGTCTATTAGGAATTGTCATCTCACAGAGCTTTATGAGGAAAGAAGCCTGTAGGCGAAACCATTGAAAAAGCTCAAATCTTTCTTTAGAGCAAGTACAGAGGTTAAAAAAAATAACAATTTTCTGGGCTAAAGGAAAACACAAAGAGAAAACAGAATCTAAGGCAGTTGTCTTGGAAGAAATCAACCTGCAACAAAGAGAGGAATCTGGCCAGAATCACATATGTTCTGGACGACATTCTTCAAGGACTACTGACACTTCCTCTATTAAGAAATGCAAATTTATAACCCAACCCATAATAACTTCTTTATTTTTTTTCTGTAAATAGGTATGACTTTCTTATCACATGAGCATCAAAAATGATCACATGATGAGCTCTGAGGGCTTGCAAGTGGAATCCTAGCTACTTGGGAAGTTGAGATTGGAAGGATTTTGGTTTTAGACCAAAGTAGAAAAGTTCATGAGCTTTTCTCAGTGGAGAGCTGGACATACGCCTATTTTCCAGATTTCAAAAAAAAGCTTAAAGTAGATTGTGCCCAGGAACAGGCCTGGACAGGAAACAAGACAATATTTCAAAATAGCCAACAATCCACAAAGGATTAATAGAGAGCAAGGAAAGGATCTTTAAAGTTGTCAGGGAAAAAATAGATCAATCATCTATAAAGGAAAACCAATCAGAACAGCTACAGATTTCTCAGCAGAGAGCATGAAAGCAAGAAAATCCTGGAATGATGTACACTACGCCCTAAAGACAAACAACTATCAACCAAGAATAGTGTACCCAGCTAAACTCTCCTTCATAGCAAAAGGACAAATAAAAACATTCCACCAAAAAGAAAATATATCTCCACCAAACCAGCATTACAAAAGATACTTAAAGATGTCTTACACATAGAAAACTAACAGGAGCATGATAAAGGCAGAGAAAGTACCCCAAACAGAGAATCAGATAATCATAGTAAGAACCCAGGAGGCAGGAACTACCAAACACCTCTCAATCCTAACTCTCAATATTAATGGACTTAACTCTCCAATTAAATGACATAAATAGTCATCAAAAAGCAAGATCCTTCTATCTGCTGCCTTCAAGAGACATACCTTGCCCACAAAAACAAACATTCTGAAAGTGAAAGGCTGGAACAAAAATCTACCAAACAAAAAGTCCCCATGAACAGCCAGGAGTTGATCTTAAGATCAGATAAAATAGACTTCAAATTATAATTAGCAAGAAGAGATTAAAGAAGGAACATTGTATACTAATTAAGGGATCTCTCCCACAGGAGGCTATAACAATTCTAAATATCTATTCACCAAATACTGGAGCATCCAAATTTATCCAAGAAACACTACTTTCCCAAAAATCATACATAGATCCAAAGACATTGAGTGTTGGTGACTTTATCGCACCATTCTCCCTGCTGGGTAGATAAACCCAGCAAAAACTCAACAGAGAAACCTCATATATAAATAACTGCATAGAGCAACTAGACTTAACAAACATCTACAGAATTTTTCACCCAGCAGCATCAGAATACACGTTCTTCTCAGCAGCACATGGAACATTCTCCAAAATAGAACACATTTTAGGTCACAAAGCAAATTAGTCCAAATTCAGAAACACTGAATTTATTCCTTGTATTCTCTCAGACCACAAAGGAATAAAATTAGAATTCAACACCAAAAGTGACCAAAGAAGATCCTGTAACACATGGAGTCTGAACAACACACTGTTGAATCACCAGGGGGTCTTGGAAGAGATTAGAAAGGAAATTCAAATGTCCATGATATTTAACAAAAATGAACATACAAATTACCGGCTCCTCTGAGACACAGCAAAGGCTGTACTCAGAGAAAAATTTATAGCTTTGAGTTCCTACATCAACAAATTGGAGAGATCTCAAACCAACAATTTAATGATGCACCTGAAGCTCCTTGAAAAAGAACAACAAGCCAAACCCCAATCCAGTAGAAGGAAATTAAAATTAAAATTAAATCAGATTAAATGAATTTGAGTCCAAATAAACATAGAATCAACAAAACAAAGAGTTGGTTCCTTGAAAAAATTAACAAAATTGACAGACCCTTAGAAAATCTTACCAAAAAAGGAAGAAGAGAACACATCCAAATAAAATCAGAGATAAGAATGGAAACATCACCACAGTAACAACCAATATTCAGAACATAGTGGAATACTTCTCAAATTTGCTAACAAATTTGAGAATCTGGAAGAAATGGAAGAATTTCTAGCAAATATTGATATGCCCAAACTAAACCAAGAAGATTTAAACCAACTAAAGACACCCATATCAAGCATCAAAATAGAAACAGCAGTAAGACCTCCCATCCAAGAAAAGCCCAGGACCAGATGGATTCACAGCTGAATTCTCCAAGGCCTTCAAAGCAGAGCTCACACCAATACTCCTCCAACTCTTCAATAAAATTGAAAGTGAAAGTTTACTACCAAACTCTATGAAGCCAGCATAACCCTCATCCCAAAACAAGATAAGCACTTATCCAAGAAAGAGAAATATAAACCCATTTCTCTGATGAACATTGATGCAAAAATTCTCAACAAAATCTGGCCAATCGACTTCAACAATTTATCCAAGAAATCACATACTATGATCAAACAGGATTCATTTCAGGAATGCAAAGCTGGTTCAACATTTACAGTCAATTAACATAATTCATCACATCAACAAAAGCAAGGATAAAAACCACATGATCATCTAAATAGATGCAGAAAAAGCATTTGACAAAATCCAACACCCCTTTGTGATGAAAGCTCTGGAGAAACTAGAAATCAATGGAACAATCTTCAATATAATAAAGGCTGTGCATGACAAACCTATACCTAGCATTATACTTAAGGTGAAAAGCTAACGCCATTTCCTCTAAACTTGGGAACAAGACAAGGATGTCTGTTACTCCACTCCTCTTCAACATAGTATTAGAATACCTAGCTAGAGCAATAAAACAAGATGCAAACATAAAGGGGATCCAAGTTAGGAAGGATGCAGTAAAACTCTCCCTCTTTGCAAATGACATGATCTTGTATTTAAATAACCCCCTGTACTCCACTCTTAAGTTACTAGAGCTCATACAAAACTGGCAAAGTAACAGGGTATAAAATTAACTCTAAAAAATCAATGGGTTTAGTGAAGTAAGCCAGGACCAAAGAAACATAGGTCCCATGGTTTCCCTTATTTGCAATAACTAGTATCTGTCTGAGACAAGCAGAAACTGTCAGATAAGTTGATGTTAAGCGAAATGAACCCCAAGATAAGGACTCAAATGTTTTTTTCTTTCTTGCTCTTGTTTCTAACATATTTATAAGATGATTTCTTTGTTGCTTTGTATGTCCCTCCCCCACTGCATAACCCCTGTTTTCACTGTATTTGACATTGGTATAATTTGTGGAGGGGAAGGGAAAAAACAAATTGTTTAAATAAGGCTACAGGTAGACCCTGTAAATCTCATTGCAATAATGAGATTTACAAGACGTTATGTCGAAAAACCAACTTTACAACTTTGGCGCGGGGGATGGGGAGAGTGGAGGAGGGACTGGGGTGGGGGGAGATGGGAAGGGATGGGAAGGGGAAACAAAGGAGGAGGCAACAATGCTTGATAAGAAATGTACTCATTACCTTGCCCATGTAATTGTAACCCCTCTGTATGGTATTTTCACAATAAAAAATAATAATAGTTCTACTATGCCACACTAAATACTGAGTTTTTTAGTGATTATTTTATATAATCTTCTGAAACAATAAATGAATGTGGAAAACACAAAATCTCTTTTACAGATGAGAATTAGCAATGTGAACCTCATCACGTAGGTGGTAAATGGATAAAATCAGTCAAGTATGAACCTTGTTCAAAACCATAATATTCCTCTGTCAAGTACTTGCCATGGCCTTTATGTAACAAAGAAGAAAAGTAGGATTAACTCCTGTCTTCAATAATGCTGGACTTTTATTAGAAAGGCATTCTCATACTAAAATAAATGAAGGGTGAACTATTTAGTGAAATAAGGAAGTTCTAACTTGAAATTCCTGTGCTGTTGATGTGTATGCTACAATATTAATAGTATTAGGGGGTAGTCTGAGAGGAAAGGTCAGCTTTTAAGATTTCAAAAGAAGTTTCAAGAAAGAAGTAGAGGGGGATGGAGTGAGGGGTGGGGAAGGGGGAAGCAGGGGGCGAGGGGAGAAGATGGGAAGGGATGGGAAGGGGAAACAAAGGAGGAGGCAACAATGCTTGATAAGAAATGTACTCATTACTTTGCTCATGTAATTGTAACCCCTCTGTACAGTATTTTCACAATAATAAAAAAATCAATGGATTTTCTGTATGCCAATAATGAGAAGAGCAAAGCTGAAATCAGGAAAACAACTCCGTTTATAATAGCCTTCCCCCCCTCCCCGCAAAAAAAAAAAAAAAAAAGCCCTAGGAATTAACAAAACATAAAGGACCTCTATGATGAAAACTTTAAAAACCTGAAAAAGGAAATTAAAGCAGAACTAAGGAAGTGGAAAAACTTCCCATGCTCCTGGATTGGGAGGATTAACATCATGCAAATGGCAATACTGTCAAAGGCTATCTACAAATTCAATGCAGTATCCATCAATATCCCAACCTTATTCTTCAATGAAATAAAATAAGCAATCTAAATTCATATGGAACAATAAAAGACCCCAAATAACAAAAACAATCCTTAGCAGAAAGCACAGTGCTGGAGGAATATCAATACCAAACTTCAAACTCTACTACAAAGCCATAGTAATCAAAACAGCTTGGTACTGGCACAAGAACAGACTGTAAGACCAATGGAATAGAACTGAAGACCCAGAAATGAACCCACAGACCTATAGCTACCTAATCTTAAATAAGGGAGCCAAAAACATAGAATGGAAGAAAGACAGCTACTTCAGTAAATGGTTCTGGCAAAATTGGCTGTAGAAAATTACCTGTAGAAAACTACAGTTAGATCCTTATATATCACCCTGCACCAGAAAAAACTCCAGATGGATCAGAGACCTCAAGTTAAAGCAGATACCCTGAAAACATTACAGGAAGTAATAAGAGAAACTCTAGGGCTCCTTGGCATAGGCCGAAATTTTCTTAATAGTGACCCAGAAACACAACAAATCAAAGAAAGGTTGGACAAATGGGATTGCATGAAACTGCAAAGCTTCTGCATGGCAAATGACAAAGCTAGTAAGATCAATAGAAAGCCCATGGATTGGGAGAAGATCTTCACTAGCCAAACAACAGACAAGGGCCTCACATCTAAAATATACTTAGATCTCAAAAACTTAAAACCCCCAAAACAAAGAAACAACTGCCCCATTAATAAAGAGAGACTTCTCTGAAAAGGAAATAAAAATAGCCAATAGACACATGAAGAAATGTTCAACATCTCTGGCTCTAAATGAAATACAAATCAAAACAACATTAAGATTCTACTTCACCCCAGTTAGAATGGCTATTATCAAGAAATCTAATAACAACAGATGCTGGAGGGGATGTGGCCAAAAGGGAACACTTCTGCACTGTTAGTGGGAGTGTAAGCTTGGTCAACCACTTTGGAAAGCAATATGGAGGTTCCTCAAAATATTACACATACAGCTCTCCTGTGACCCAGCAATCCCACTTCCGGGCATTTACACAAATGATCACAAACAAGGTCATACTAAAGCTACCAGCACAACTATGTTTATCACAGCATTATTCACCATAGCTAAGCTATGAACCAACCCAGATGCCCCTCAGTAGATGAATGGATCAAGAAAATGTGATAAATCAATAGATATAGATACATTGATATTGATATAGATATGGATATAGATAGATAGATAATGGAATTCTATGCTTCCATCAGAAAAAATGGCATGGCCCCATTTATAAGGAAATGGAAAGACTTGGAAAAAATCATATTAAGTGAAGTAAGCCAGACCCAAAGAATCATATATCCTATGGTTTCCTTTATTTGCAATAATTATTATACATCTAGTATAATCTTATCAGATGAGCAGAATAGCTCAATAGCTATGTACATATGAGCATATAATATGATGTTAAGCAAAATGAACTCCAAGACATGGACAAAAGAGGTTTTTCATTGTTGTTTTTAATATACTATTTGATTTTTTTGTTTCTTTTGTATGTTCTTCCCCCATGGTATATCCACTGTTGTTACTGTATTTTATTTTGGTAGTCTGGTATTGTATATACATTTATTTGAATTAGGAAGGGAAGGGAAACAACAGAATGGTGAGACAAAGGACAAGGTGAGAACCTTGGGGGGAGGGAGTAGGAGAAAAAATGAGGAAAGGGGTAACAAGCTGGACAAGAAGTGTAATCACTACCGTACTTATGTAACTGTAAGCCCTCTGTATACCACCTTAACAATAAAATACAAAAAAAAAATCAAGTTCTGTAAGGAAAAGGATATAACCTTCTGAAGGACCAAGTCATTTGTCAACTTTTAGGGCTTTTAGATTTGTACTTTGTCTGATCAAATCTATTTTTGGTATCATCTAACTTTACTATATTAAAACAAATACTATCATGCCAAAAAATAGCTATCAAATTTAAAACAAAACAAATAAGCACCAAAAAACAAATATGACAATTAGAGCACCTGCCTTTCATATGTATAGACCTTGAGGGAAAAAAATCCATTATTAAAAAATAAAATGGCCACTTGGTTTTTATTTTTTACCTCCACATATCCTTCTTTACCCTCCTGTGGTGTCTCTCCTTGAAGCTTTGCAAGTATCCAGAGGTGTGTGTGGTTCAAGGACGCCAGGCCTATTAATTCCAGTGTGTATTAATTACAGTGTGATTGCTCCCACAACACACAGCTTGGTCAAATAAAGGAAGAAGGGGCAAGCAGCCCCTGATAAAGAGTTCTCAGCTTCTAAAATGCTATACCAGGCCCACTCAGAGCCCTTATGCTTTGACATCTTGGAGCACTCAGACAGGCATCCCCCTTCCTGTGTGGTGAACTGTTTACTGACCTTCCAAAGTAGTGAGGTTTCATGGGTTTTCAATTTGAGGAAGACACTTCTCTCTCTCTAAAGGCTCCCTTCTCTCTCTAGTTCTCTATGCAAATAGCTGCAACTTCTCCTTACAGCTTTCCTGGTATTGGTAGCCTTTGTCAAAATCACAAAACACCTGCCCCAAAGCAAAAGTCTACTTGCCTACATTTGCATCTTTAAGATGGATCTACGTGATTCTAAAGCATAAAAGTATCACTCTGAAATGATTCTCTCTGCCTTACTAAAGAAAAATTGGGCATAGTTAACTTTTTTTTTGTCTGAATCAATAAAAAGTAGCATACAAGTAGTACAATAGTTTTTAGCTCCCATTTCAAGAGTCATCTTTCATGAATTATTTTAACATGATCTTTTAGAGAATTTTCATATTTGGGCATAATTCTAAGTAGATTCTCCCTTCAAAATGCAGTTCCTTTTCATGCCTTGTCTAATAGTAAGGGAAAAAAGAGATGCTGCTTTGGAAAGTGATATTTTTCTCCTCAGAACTTTAGTACTACTAACAGCCAAAGATGTAGTTATAGATCCACTGCAGTCCATGCAAAGGGCCTTTGATAGAACAGTTGGGCGGTAGAATGATTTTCCTGTTAAAAGGAAAAGAGTACATGAAAAATAGAAGCAAGTTCAACATTGCCAGCAGGAGCCGACAGAGCAGCTCTGGGCCACTGGTCTGTGACAGCGTTTCCTCCATCCATGAATACCTGAGCCCATCAACTATCACTAGGAAAGAGAGCATGGAACCACAGAATTGGTATATTCCATGTTGTAGGTGAATCAATGCAGGTCATATAAGACAAGGTGATGAATGCACAGACAATTTTTCATCTTTAACTTTAAATGGCATAAGAGTTTGATGCTTACTATTTTGTCATGTTGCTATGAATAAAGAAAACCCACAGGATGCTAGATTTTAGCTTATAAATTTCTAAGTACATTGTATGGTATGCAAGTGTATACAAATGTATTAACTAAAATATAGTAGATGCAAGGGAGAACTAAAATTGTGTAATTCCTTAGAAAAGCGAAGTCAAAGTTCAAAAGAAATACTAGGAAGTAGGTACTTGACAGGGGTGGAGTGGAATCCTGGAAAGGGGTACATGAATGAAGTGGAGGTAAGGAGGAGGATGCAGCCAAGAATTTAATGTGTATCTTAGAAATTCAAGAAGAGCGAGGAAAGGATTGGGGAAGGGTAGGATGGGTAAGAATGTTGAAAGTGGTGACTTTGATCAAGATGCCTAGCATTCATGAACTACTTTGTTAAATAACAACTCCTTTGTACAACTACTTAAAGAAAAAGAAAAAAACAACTCCTATAATTCTGATCCAAGAATGAACAGCTGTAAATGAACTTTATCACTGTTCATTGGCCTGGATATGAAATGAATGATCTAGGAAGAGAAAAAGATTTAGGGCCATGAAGTGCTGAGAAGCTGACCACAGAGGTATGCATACTGTAAAGTTTCCAGAAACAACACATATTGGATTGAATGTCCACTTGCTGCCTGTCAAGTCACAGGTCTTACATCGCAGAAGCAATAACATTGAGTAAAATAGTACAGCCAGATAAACAAGCAAACAAAAACAAAAAAGACCCATAAACCTCAGATTTGAAGAACTGGGCAAAAATGAACACAGGATTTCAAGAGAACTATGGGTCTCCATTAAGTGAAATAGTATATGAATATTAGAACTAGGAAAAAGAGGTAGACATAGAAAAGGGAAAAATATTCAAAGAAATAATGCCTAAACTTCCCAAATAAAACATTTTCTACATATTCAAGGAGCAGAAAGAATTCCAATTAGTATAATAGATTAATAACCAGACACAACCCAATAAGACTACTAGGGATGAGAGGAAGAAAAAATTCTTACAGAAGCTAAAGAAAAGCAACTTACTATGTAGAAAGAAACTCCATTTAGCTTTATAGCTGACATATCATCAGAAACAATAAGAGCCAGAGGGTTGCGGGATGGTATTTCATAAACAAACTGGTATGAAGAATCATATCCCTTAAAGCTATGTTTTGCAAATAAAGGTCAAATAAAGACATTCCAAATAAAACCAAAGAGGATTTGTTAATCAGACTTGCCTCACAAGAAATAGCCCAGTGATCCCAGACATTAATTTTAATCTGCCCCAATAAATTTTTTAAGCACAAAATTATAAAAGAACACAAGTATGTATTTCTTCTCTTACTGACAAAAGCAAGTATATAAAATATACATTACTGTACTGTTACACCAAAAACATACAGAAACATAATAAACCTCCCAGTAACAGCACAAAGGAAGTAAGTGAAAACAAACCTGTACTAGAGCAAAAACATAATACCAGATGGAAACTTGAATCCACAGAACCAAATGAAAGCAACCAGAAATGGTAAATAAAAAGTCTAATTAGAATAGGTGCCAGTGGCCCAACTAGTAATCCTAGCTACTCAGGAGGCTGTGATCTGAGGATCATAATTCAAAGTCAGTCTAGGCAGGAAAATCCGTGACATTCTTATTTTCAATTAACCATCAAAAATCTACATGTAGAGGTATCTCAAGCAGCAAAGTACCAGCCTTAAGCAAAATCTCAGGGACATCACTCTGGCCCTGAGTTTAAGCTGCAGTACTGGCACAAAAAAAGGGAGGGTTATTTAAGAAACTGTTGACCTATACATATTTTTTCCCAGCTTCCTTAACACATATACATTATATAATGATTCTAAAAATGTATTGTTGGGCTTGAAACACATATATATGCATATATGTATATATATTAATACATATGTACATATATACATATGTGTATATATACACAGATATATATATATACACACACATATATGTGTATATGGAGGAGAACGATAATATTTACAGCCATGATACATAGTTATTTAGGAAAAAACAAGGATCTCATTGTAATTAAATAGATAAGTTCAGATAAGTTAACACATATATTGTAAACACTAGAATAATAACATTGATGTGATTAACTTAAATAACTCAATCAAAAAGTAAAGAGATTGTATGGCTGAATTTACCCTCCCCTCAAAAAACAAACATAAGCTGTCTGTATGACACACTTCAGATCTAAAAATATAAACTGTCCACAAATGGATACAAATTTATACAAAAGTATTTTATGCAAACAATAACTGTAAGAAAACTAAAGTAGCTATACTAATATTTCAAAAAGTAAAACATGTAACTAGAGGTAGGAGGAATTCTACAATGTAATATTATAAAACAACAATTTAATAATGCAAAGGAAATACTGACAGATTGTAGAGATAGACAGATAATATTTGGAGGCTTCAATTCCTGCTTCAATAATAAAAACAAAGTCAATAGTTTGGCAAGGATATAGAATACTGTATTGAGACTATAAACTATCTAGATCTATAGAACACACCACCCAGAGGCAGAATGCACACTTTCATTAAATATACATGGAACATTCACCAAGACAAGCCATTCATTAGACAACTAGAAACTTTCTATGAATTTAAAAGGATCTAGATCTCTCTGGTTACAAAATGGACGGAGATTATGAATCATATAAAAACTTGGGAAATTAATCGAATCCCAAATAAGCATTGGGTTAAAAAGAAATCAGAAGGTTAGAAAATACTCTGAGATAAAAATACAAAAGTAACATTCTAAAATTCATAGCTACAACTAAATCAATATTTAAGAAAAATTTATAACTATAAATTCCTTGTTTTAAAACTGAAAAGTTCAAGTCAATAATACAACTCCCAAGAAACAAGAAAAGCACAAATAAAATGAAAAGCAATCATCATCTAAGGTTTAAAAAATAGAGCAGAATAGCAGAAAACAGAATAGACACAAAATAGAGGAAAACAATAAAATCAAATTTTGGTTCTTTGGCAAGATCAAGAAAATTGGCAAGCCTTAAGCTAGACTGAGCAACCAAAAAGAAGATTCTTAACTAATAAACCTTCTAAGGAGAATATTGTTTTTCACACCAGTGGGTACATTAATTACAATGGATCAGATGCACTTAAATTCATTAAAGCTATGTAGAAAGACATTGACCTCAGTTTGTTGATCTTGTATTTTCTAAGAAAAAGAAGGAGGAAGAAGGAGAAGAAGGAGAAGAAAAGGAGGAGGAGGAGGGGTAAGGGGAGGAGAGGAACAAACAAAAAAAAAGAGTGGAAGAAAAAAGAAAGCCACCCATTTATCCAAAAGAACACAAAATAGGCCACACTAAAGCCACTAGCCCAACCATGTTCATTGCAGTCTTGTTTACCATAGCTAAGATATTGCATAAACCCAGATGCCCCTCAGTGTACAAATGGATCAACAAAATGTGGTATATATACACAATGGAATTCTATGCTTCCATCAAAAAGAATGACATTGTCCCATTCATTCATAAAGAAAATGGAAAGACTTGAAAAAAATTATACCAAGTGAAGCAAGCCAGGCCTACGGAAATATAGTTTGCATGGTTTCCATCAGTTGTAATCATTAGAATGTGCCTATAAATCTACAAGTAAACAACATGGATAGGATAGTAAAAGACAAATAATTATACCTACATATGATTAAACAGGATTCTAAACATTCATACAGTGAGATCAAAGGAGGATATTCTTAGGAGAGGATCACAAGGGCTCAATAGTTAGGTATATATGATCATATAAAATGATGTTTATTGAAATGAACATCAAGAAATGGAAGTAAGAGGATTTTTATTGTACTATTTACCATTCTTTTTGATCTTCTGTTTTTCCCTTTTGTCACTGTTTTTATTTCGGTAGCCTTTGTCTTGTATATAAATTTATCTGACTTGGGGAGGAGAAGTAGAAGCACAGAAATGGTAGGACAAAGAGTGAACTAATTCAGCAGTGTTACTCACCATATACTATGTTGGAAATGAACTATACAACTTGGGGCAGGCAGTGCTGGGCAGGAACAAAAACTGGGAGAAAAAGAAATGTACTCATTACCTGACTTATATAACTATAACCCCTTGGCACATCACATTTACAATAAAAAATAAAAGAGAAAAGGCCACCCTAATTTTCCAGATTTTTTAATTGGCCTGTATCTCTATTTAAGTATCTCCTCCCTTTTGGTCTAGACTCTTTGTTCAATTTCAGAGTCTTTCATGATGTAGGTTTACTTTTGTTTCATATCCCACCACCAAAATAGTATATATTGGAGATTTAGGGTTGGTTTGCTTTTTTTTTTTTTTTTTTTTTACTTTTGATGATGGGCAAATCATACTTTCAAATTCATTGCTACAAACGCAGACTAACGGCAGTATTTTTATTCTGAGTTGGAGTTAGGTTAAGTGCCATGAAAAGGTTTCCATATTAAAGAATATTAAGCCTCCAAAGAACCTCACCAATAGGCACTGATCTCAATCAAGAAGTTCATTTCAGAAAGTAAAGTGCTCCAGTAAAATAAATAAAAATCTAGAGGATAAAACATAGAAAACTAACTTATTACTTGAGATCATTGCTAATGGTTGTTTTTTTTTAGGAGACCTTCCTATAAAAAAAATTGTGAAAATACCGTATAGAGGGGTTACAATTACATGGGCAATGAATACATTTCAAGCATTGTCGCCTCCTCCTTTGTTTCCCCTTCCCATCCCTTCCCATCCCTTCCCATTCCCCCCCACCCCCCTTTTGTTGTTTGACTTGTCAATTTGTATGCTTCAGGAGAGGTGGCAGGAAACATGGGCAGTCCAAGAAACCAGTCTCATACAACTGACGAGGCAAGCAACTGGGCAGTGTTTTAAAGTCCTGGGTCCAAGTGTAGTACCAGGAGCACTGGCGACAGGGTATGCATGAAGGGCTTCAGACTAATCTTTTGGTGTTAACTACAAAGGAAGGTACTTCTGCAAACCATGTTTGCCCATGAATGATACCTATAGTAGTCTGAGAGATACCAGTGTTAATCATGCTTTTTGTACACATGCCTTCCCATTTCCTCCTTGGAAGTACCTAGGTCCTCCTGTCTTTCAGCAGTTCTGCCTGTTGCGGCCCAACTGTGCTCCAGAGCTGCCAATATATTCTAGCCACCTGCCCCCCCCCGCCCCCCTTCCTTTCCCCCACACCCCATCCCCCCTCTCCCCCCGCCCCCCCGCCCTGCCCCACAAGCTCCACTTTCCTCACTGGTGCTGTTTCAGTCTTTTCTTTTTCCTGCCTATATCTCCATGACAAGGCTTTTGGCTTCTGTTTTCAGTGATATTTGAGATGGTTACTATTGTGTCATTTCCTTATGCTACTGCTAAAACAATACATCTAAAAGCCTGTGAATGCACACCTATTCCACCTACTCCTAAAATATATTTTAGCATTCCTACCACTCTGCATTACACATCCATCCAAATTGAAACTGTAGTCAAGTAATTCATTTTACAACAATTATAACAACAAAAAATATTTATTGTGCTCTTCCTTTGAGCCAAGGACTTCATTGCTTTACATAAATTCTCATTCTGTCACATCTGACAATAAGTATATGCTCAAATTTGCAGTAGCACTTACAATTAATTAAAATAAGGGTATTGTTGGCCAGCTTTCAAAGAAGTACAATCTATATAATAAAATACGTTGAAGTTTTATGAAGTGTAGATGTAAATTAAAACAGGACACTTCTAAATCCATATTTTTATTTGTGGAAAATAAAGCTATTCCTGGTGTGCTGTACCCATCTTCTTTACATCATTTTATCTCTTATGCCATTCTCAAATTTTTAGAAACCACAGCTTCAGATATTTCATATTAAATTCATATATTCAATTAAATCCTTTAAGAAATAAAGTGGGTTTTATATCACTTCATCAACTTAAATTATCTTCCATGACAAATCAGCTTGACAATAATTTTGGTATGAGTACTGAAAAATACCATAAGGTGGGTTTTAATAATCCTTCTCAGTGCACTGTAAAGCTCTAGGCTATTCTTAATCAAGTTCTTATTTTACTATCAAGAATTACACTAGTCTCAACATGAACAAATTTTCTGTTAGAGAGAAGAAATGGAGATTACTAATGCCAGAAATGCATTTTTGTCTATCTCAATATTAAATACATGATATATATTCATGTTAATATAAACTCTGAAAACTAGCTTCCTTTTTTCTACACATAAGCCACATACAGTATGTGTGCAATGTATATGGGCATATAATGTGGGGCCTCTTTTGAATGTACAGCCACTTCTCATACTTCATTACAGCTTTGTACAGGCAAGTCTCATGGATGTCCACCAAAGGTCATTAGACAAAGACAAACACTGCAGGCTGTGGGGATAAAGTGAAGCTTCAGTTCACAAGTTTCCATTTCCCATCCAAGGACACACCGCAGGACCATTGTCTTCCTCCTTTAGGCAAAAGAATAAAACAACTAAGTTACTAACATTCTTCCACAGCTTACTCCATAATATCTTCATGTAACTTTTCCAGAAATGCTACCATAATTTTGTTTCTGGGGCAGAATCAATTAGTACAAAATTTCACAGAAACAAATGTTCTAACCAAAATAAATTAAACTACAGACAAAATATTTGCATATTACATCTTATAAATGAAAGTAAAGCTTCAAGTTTCTGTCATTTATTTCCTGTGTAATAACTCTGAGTGCATGGTAACTAAGGACCATAAATGACTTCTTCCTAAATTACTTTACATGTACTATTCCTAAATTACTTTACTATGTACTATTAAGTACATAGTTAAATAATAAGAATAGAATTTTTGAGATAACAAATCATGTTCTACCCATTTAGGAAAAGGACAGTAGCTAAGATTTTAATTCAACAACACAACATTTGCTAACATGGCCAATAGAATCTAACACCCTTAGACAGATGTCTAATATAAACTGATCTAGTATTTCAAACAATAATATCTATTAAATTTAGGAATGGATTTGGCAGTGTAGTTTAGAAATAGATCACTTGCCCAGCATGTATTAGATGTTGAGTTCAATACTACAGAATCACAAAAGAAAAAATTTAATAATATATAATTTTTTCAAACCAGAATCATACTTCTAGAATTTTATGACAAAGATATAATCAATCAACCATATGGCAATTTTATATGTAATGATGTTCGCTGCAACCAAAAGATTAGAAACTAACTGAATGGCTCTTTAACAAATTATAATACAGTGAAATACTTCAGAATTATCCATATAGTGTGTATGTATTTCCATAGATAGGCTTATAGATATACACACATATACGTAAATATATACAATTCCTAAGACCATTCATTTGAAAATGTTTATTATGCTGGAGCATATGGCACAAATTACATTTCAAATGAAATACTGGGCCATCATCATTTTAAATTTATTTTTATTTCATAAATGGGCATAATTATATGCATTTATCATATACAGAATGATTTCTTGAAAAATACATTGTGGGAAGGTTAACTAAAGGTGGTTGACATATTTATTACTTCATATAGCTGTACTTTTGTGATAAGAATACTTAAAAGCTATTCAAGCTGAATGCCAGTGGCTCATGCCTGTAATCCCAGGTACTCAGGAAGCTGAGATTTTCGGATCACAGTTCAAACCCAGCCCAGACACAAAAGTCTCCGTGAGACTCTTATCTCCAATTAACCACTCAATAACTGGAAGTGGTGCTGTGACTCAAGTGGTAGAGTGCTACTCTCGAGCACAAAGAGGCTCTGGGACAGTGCCCAGGCCATGAGTTCAAGCCCCGCAATGGAAAGATGATAGGGGGGGAGGGAGGGAGTGAGTGAGGGAGGGAGGAAGGAAGGAAGGAAGGATGGAAGGAAGGAAGGAAGGAAGGAAGGAAGGAAGGAAGGAAGGAAGGAAGGAAGGAAGGAGAGAAACAGAGAAAGAGAGAGAGGGAGGGAGAGAGGGAGGGAGGGAGGGAGGGCAGGAGGGAGGGAAGCAGCACCAGAAGCAGCTACTATTATTAAAGAATGTGACATTTTTTTAAACAAGTCACTATGCTGTTGCATAGATCTCTTGAACTCATTCCTAACTTAATAATCCTTGATCAACATCTCCCCAATTCTCTCTCCCATCAGATCTGTAAAACTAAACCTCAAAATTGTAATTTCAGAGTTAAAAGTGGTCATTGTTATGATAATCACAAGCTCAAAAATACCAATTATTAAGTGACATGAAACTAATAAATGTTCATTTGGTAAAATCACAGAACCTCAAAGATAAATGAAGCCTAAAAGTCACAATACATGAATTTCCTTCAAAGGAATGAATTCGAGTCCAAATGTGGCCAGCTCCTCTTGATTAAATGGACACTTCAGGGACCAACACTCCTCTGAACTCATTAGGAACAGTCTGGTCCAGATACATTACCCTAGGTTCATAATGTAAACTTTCATTTGAAGGATATAGCTAAATTTCTAAAAATTAAGTTAGCATGATCCAAAACATCAATTAGACAAAAGATTGGTAGGTCCCTGTGTGCCAGTGGCTCACACCTATAATTAGTGATTCAGGAGACTGAGATGTGAGTATTGAAGTTTAAGTTTATCTGAGCAGAAAAGTCTAAGAGACTCTATCTTCAATTAGGCAACAAAAATTCTGGATTGGAGGTATGGCTCAAGTGGTAGAAAATGAGCCATGAGTGAAAAAGCCATGCAAAAGCACAAGGCCCCATTATTCAAGCCTCAGAATGAGTAAGTAACAGAGTCAGAGCTTGATTCAAAGCTGAGTGATTTAATATTCTGCATACACCCACAGTCCAACATGCACATATACTCACTGGTGTCTCATTCATTTCTGAAGCTTAAAGGGATGAATCCGGAATGGTTAATGAGTTCTACTTTACCTAGGTATGGAATCTGCTAGTAAACTCAAGCACTTATTTTTGGTAAATTTACCTCAGAGGAAACTAGAAATAATACCCTTCAATATTTTTTCAAGGAAAAGAACCTTTTCAATACCAAGGCTCTCAGAAGAAAATCTTTATATTAGCTCTCCACTAAAAAATGTACACTTAAATCTTGTTTGTGGCAGACACCAGATTAACTGGGGAAATGTCTTCATTAATCACAATCTGAAATGTGGACTGGAACCAAAGAAACTCAGGCTTAAGTCTCGGGTCTTCCACCAAATAGCTCTAAGACTTTAGGTGATTTACTTGTCCTTTCTGACCCTCAATTACAATCTCTGCACTGTAGGGAGGGTGTGAGACTGGAACATGATAGCAGATGAGCCACTAGAAATGACTTTAGTAGACATTAGTATTACTATGTCAGGCGGTCTGAATGAGATCTCTCACTTGCTGAAAATTAAACTACAATGTGTGTGCCTAACATGCATGTGAAGTATGACTCCTTAGTTTCTGTACCATGTGTAGTCAGAAGCAATTTGCAAGTTTACATAACTGAGCATGGTCAGTTTTATCTTCGGTGTGCCCAGAGCCCAGTATATCTGACCCAAATCAGACACTCAAGGAAGAGAGATAGATAGAGAGATGAGAGAATATATGTGTATGTGTGTGCACACACGGGCCCAGGCATAAAGAAGTATAAACAAAAGACAGCAGCAGGTGCTTCTGTTTATTTTTTATTCCTATCCAAATTAAGTATACACAATTTAAAGAATTAAATAGCTCTAAAATGTTCACTATGAAAACCACCTGTCCCATGTGTCATCAATTTCCTACTCCTTAGCTCTTTTCCCAGATTATTTTTTAACATCACAGAATCAAGTAACATGATCCCTATGACTACTTTCCCAATGGCAGCTAAAGATCTGACATTTTCTCTATCAGACTGCCCTACACACATCACCCATCCTTCAGATACATAATTTTGGTTAGACTGATATCCAGTTTATATAATTGTAACAATGTAAATATCATCCAGAACTGAACTACATTTATTCACTTGATTTTTCCCTACTACATAATGTTTCCTCAGAATTGAATAAAGATCTTGAATGTTTCCACCTTTAGTTTCCTTTATACTCATAACTTAATTCAATCCCAAACTAGCTGTCAATTTCCCAGACTTCCTCCCAACTTAAGATGTACTGTACATAATAAAAGTGAGGAGAGTTCATCTAGCCGAGGTCTGGACTGAATGGCCTCCATCGCCTATGACCTTACTCCAATGCATACTAGCTCTCATTTTTTTCTTGTCTGTTTCTGGGTTCTCTCCCTCACCCTCCTTTCCTTTCTTCCTCTCTCTCCCCTAGCTTTACTCTCTCTCTTCTCCCCCGTCTCTCACTTTGGTGGGGCACTTCTAGTCACTTCCTGACACAGTTTTAACCACCTTCATGTCTGAGAAGTATCTGAGAGTGACTTCTCTACCCTGCACTTAGTTTGAAGTTTGACTAAGGCATTCTGGCGACGGTTTGTAATGTTCCCTGGGGACCCCCCAGGTCATTCTCACTGGCTGTATCTTAACTGCTGCTGCTTGAAATTCCATATTGAAATACTAAGTTCTTCCATTTCTACTCATTTTCCCCTTCTCGCTCTCCTTGTAATTTTTCCCTCAGTGTTGTAAAATTTCACAAGAAGGGGGCTCTGCTGTTTGACTGCGTTGAAAGCCAGTGGGTCCTTTTCATTTGTAAATCTACGTCCAGATCTGAAAAATGTTTTCAATGACTTTGTTGCTGGGCTCCCATTGTCTACTCTCTTCCTTGTTATCTAATGAGTTTCCAAGACGGGTCCTCTAGTTTTCTTTCTTTCTTTTTTCTCTCCTATTTCCTATGCTTTAGCCTTTTGCTCTCCTCTCTCAAAAATATCTTCAATTGTGCCTCAAAGTCCTAAAATCTTTTATTTTTACTACAGTGTTTCAACTTTCAAAAGCTTTGTTTTCTATTTCTTTTCTTAGAAGTTGAATGTTCTTGTTATATGCTTAGTATTTCTTTCCTTACCAAATATGAATGTATGAATAATGAGGTTTTTGAAGTTTTCTCTTTCTAAGTAATCATTTTTGTTTGTTTTGGGCTCTTTCATGTTATGGACTTTCTTCAAATATTCCTAACGGCCTGTATCAAAGAATGAAAAAACATCAGACAGAAGGTAGTGGGAAGCCGGATGAAGGGCAGGACTGTCTGTCACATCCTATACAGGACAAGCTCCCAAGAGACCGGGTAAGAGCAGAAAGAGATCCCCAGAGATCCTTCTTGCCCCTGGGTGGAAAGAAGGGGCCTTTCTGTCAGTGTACTGAAGCCAAGTGGAGAGAAAGGGAAGGTGAGATTTGAGGATGTGACTTATCTATTTTTGTGCAGCATCTGGAACCTCCACTGCACTGGAGGTGAGTGGATAGAAAGGGAATGAGAAACTTGGGGATGTGTTCATGAGGCATCCAGAACCTCCACTGTGCCTCACTTCCTTACATGGAGACGGTCTTCTCATTCCCTCCAGGGGATGAGTACCTCCAGCCATCTTCTGGGCCGTAACAGGGGATGTGAGGATGCAGCTGTTTCTCAACCGGCCTTTCACTAACACAGATTACTTTCCTGTTACATCAACATTTACATTTACATTTCCTGTTACATCAACATTGAGAGGTACCTCTGTCAACTCCTGAGACTCTTAAGAGGTCCACTCCTGGATTCAGGCTTGTTTCTCACATCTGCTACATCCATTTCCACACAGCCGTCTGCTTCCAGCTTCCAAAACGCTGTTATGTTCTCCCCCACCCCTTTCCTTCTCTATCCTTGTGTGTTTGTACACTTAGAAATCTTTCCTGTTCTTTTAATGTGATTTGCAGTAGAAACAAAATTATCGGTCTATGCTCAATCAACAATTATTATTTGTAAAACATGTTCCTTTCTATGAATTCTGTATATTTTCTATACTTTCTCCAATAACTGCATCACATGGTAATCAGAACATAAATCTATTCAGTAAAATAATCTAAAGAAATGACACTTGGAATAAACAAAGGTAATCAGGCTTGCATTCTCTCCTTTGGGATTTCTTCCAAATACTCATTTATCTAAATCTAAACAGGAGAGCTTAAATAGAAAGTGAAATTTTCTATTATACAATGATCATTGTTCATAATAATGACCTTGAAATATGGCCACATCCTAAAGAGCCATCTAAATCATCAGTTATTTCAATATAACAGATGTTATCTTTCAAATGACTATTCTGAACCTTAAATTATCTTGTGTGGAGGCACCCTAGGGAATGAGTGCAAATCAAATCTCTACTGAGTAACTTCCTGATAAGGTACTAAAAATAAGAAAAGCACGTGTACATACACACCCTACCACCCCCTGGGGTGTGTGCTACTGGTCACAGGCTGATGTCCGGTCCAATGCTTCTGGCTCAAGTTAACTGAAAAGCCACTAAAGCATCCCTTTTAAAGAGAATAATCCAGGGTCAAGTCTCCAAAACAAAATCATTTTGAGAAACAAGGGCTATGCTAAGAACAAGGACTCCCTTTTAAAGTGGTCTCTTTCTCCTGGGCACCAGGGTACATGTTTCACAGGGCAGTCTGGACACACTTTTCTGATACGGACTTTGCTGTGCACCCTACTGAACCCTAATCCTAGGCAGAAGTTCCTGCAGGGACAGTTTATATTTGCTCTTGTTTATATTTTCACATAGGTGCTAGAACACCACCACACACAAAGCAGAAGGTTAAAAATAAATGCCCTTCCATGACAAGCAATGGCGCGCAGACACCTTCTTTTCCCACATACTCCGTAATGACAGCATCCGTTAATGAAGAAGGAAAATGACAGAAAAAGGAGAAAGAAAGACATCAGAAATACAAAGTGCCTTTGAAGATTTAAAAGGAAGGGTGTGGGAAAAGATAAGCCACTGGATTTAGAAATAAAAATCAGAGAGGGGAAAACATTGTTCAAAAAATATACTCAATACCTTACTTATGTAACTGTAGCCCCTCTGTATATCACCTTTACAATAACATTTTAGTTTTTTTTTTAATATCAAAACATAACAGAAGTTAAAAATGACTGAAATTACCACTAAATAGTTATCACTACTTAAGAAGTATTCAGAGTTACAAGTATTAAAATTGGAAAGGAAGAAATAATACTTTCATTATTTATAGATATTAATCTATGTATCTAGAAAACAATCAATTGATGTCTATTGGAAATCATAAGGAAGTCATGGATAAACAATATGTTTTCAGTGGAAAAAAGTAACTAATGGAGAAAGACTAATGCTACAGTGACACTAGAAGATACTAATAGATAATAATACTAATAGATACCAATTAAGATACTAATGTTACAGCTCACATTGAATGAATGCTAATAAATCAAGTTATAACTTTTAGTATATCTACTTCACAGATGAGGAAGCTAAGGATAAAGTTTATGCACCTTGGAGAGCAGCCAGTCGTACCCCAGGGTGACTCCAGAACTCAAATGTGTCACCTGGAGTAAGTTTAGTGAAAAGACAACTCTAAAATATATGAGATACATAGAAATTCAATATTATAAAGATGTACATTTTCTTGAAGTACATGTAATACTAACAAATTCTAATAGCATCATTTTCTCTTTTCTTTCTTGTACCTTCTCTTTTTGTTCTTAACTTTTACCTTTTGGGAAAAAACGGCACTATCATTTATCCAGAAAAAAAATTATAAGCCAGGAAAAATCTGCAGAAAATAATTGTTAGGGGTGTTCTCCTACCAAGCTCTGAAATATACATTAGTACCACAAAACTGGTGATTAATGTTCAGATTAATAGACCAGAACAGGGACTTCAGAAATAAACCAAGGATCCACAGGACTTCATATAATGTAAAGGAGACATTTATAATAAGTTTGGCAATAAAGAAAAGATTCAATGTATCCAATGCCAGTGAAAGAGAAAAGTGTAGTTTGATATATGGTTGGTAGAAGCATAAACTGTTATACATGTCATTTGTATGTATATTATCATAAAACTCCCTGATTGATCATCTCATTACTAAGAATTTTTATAAAGAAATAGGTGGGAAAGCTAGCCACACATTGTTGATTATAGAAAAACAATGAAAATTATATATACACAATTAAATATACACAAGAGGAACAGCTCAATACATTTTGGGACATACATTAAATAATATATACTGAAAAACTATGGATATAGCTATTAAAATGACATAAGAAGATACACCATCAAACCAACATAAAAACAGCATGTATAGTATAGTCCCATAAGGAACTCTAGATATACGTATCTATACATACAGATATATAAAGAGATATGTTTATCTATATATGTAGATAGATTCATACATATATAGCTATATAGAGAGATGTACATATATACATATATATAAACAAATTTGTATGAGATGAATGCATAAATGATATAAATGTACAAATAGTTAAGATATAATCTATTGTGCACTTATATCAATTTAATAATATTATCTCATTATGCTTTTACTATCACCCTATAATATCAACACTATTTTAAGGCCTCCTTTAAGTGATGAAAAATGAGAATAACTTTTCCAAAGCCACTTAATGAATGGGTGGTAGAGAAAGAACTGAACTTGGGCTGTATCTTGCACTGTGCTCCAGGAGCACCCATGCCACGACACTGGGCTGTCACTTGCAAGAGGATATCAGAGATGTATTGTTTCCTTTTTTAAAACCAGGAACAGATATTAATTATATTTGGAGTCATGGGGACAAAAAAAGCAAAGAGATCAAAGGTTACTTAAACAACAATTTCATCAGGTAGATGGACCATAAATATGTTTCAATACACTGAAAAGTACAGGAAGATAAGACAAAGGTAGGACTTATACTGAGTGATTAACAAAACATGGCAAAAATAACTTGCCTATAATATTCAATCAACAGTGTAGGCACAAATTAGCATAATCTTCACAGAGGGTATTAGCAATATTGCCACAAAGTGAAAGAAAGTATGATCTTTTTTCCTCCAGAAATCTCATTTGCAGGAATTTATCTAAATGAGATAAGAAGGTAAAGATGTATAGGAGTTCTTAATTCTGAAATGTGGTAAAGTAAAAAGAGCTATATCTGCAGTTAATCCTACTGGGGTCTGAATCTTTGTTTTGCACTTTACTGGCTGTAAATCTTTGCTTTGCACTTTACTGGCTCCTCCCAGCCTCTGTTTCTTTATCTCTAAACTGAAAACAAGAACACAATACTGTTGTGAAGATCAAATGAAATAAATCTCCGCACAGTGTTTGGAACATCTCAAAGCCTCAGCTTTGTTACCTCTAGGATACAGTCTATCACCTGGCAATTTCTGCTTTATTCTGCACTGAAGTATTATGAAACACTGAACTTAACATTTAAAATTATTCAGATGTAAACTCATTGATGCTTTGACACTTTCTTAATCTCAATTAGCACTAAACTAATTAACCAAACTGTTTTATACATTACAGTGAATCACATTTTTCTTCCTTCTTCTTTAATCCCTGGTGTGTTATAAGGGTTATCGAGTATCTAATTACGTCTTAATTGAAAGCACATATTATACATTTTTCACTAGCTCAAGCTTAATACTTTTTAGTCCAGAATCAAAGTCAATAAATTAAGTGGAACTGGGATTTGGGTTACTCTTATAATAAGATGATGATTGTATTAAGTCTAATTATAAGTACGTGTAGGTTTTAGTCTTACTTCCTATGGAAATATTTCAGGTAGAGGAATGTGTCATAAGTGACTACATTTGATGGCTAATAATATTGCTGTTCTTATTTACACTCTTTTATCCTCATTACAGTGCTTTTATTGCTAGGACCCACTGAATAGAATTATTCTTTTTAAAAAAGGATGCCACTAGAGAATTGTTGGTTGTACTCATATTAAAGTCAGAATAAACACTCATGTCTGCAAAAAAGTGTTACATGTGTCTCTCTGTACCACAAAGATTAGGAATTTTCCCATATTGCTAATAAAAATAATGGAATATTTGGATTATATCTGCCAAAAAGTATTTATTTACAAAAAAGGTATCAAATAGCTTTCCAATGCTGAATAGAACAGTACCTCATGAAGGTGTTCTGTTGTTTCACTGAATTTGTTTGCCTTGTATAGGAGTAGAAAATGCTGGATTAGGTAGTCTCAGAAAACAAAGGTTTATGGGCTTGCTTTTTTCTAAGTATGTAAAGTAACTACACAGAATAACTGACCCAATTCAACCTCAAGATCCAGTTCAACTCCATGCTTCTTAGATGTCTCTGAAAATATCTTCTACAGTTAAGTCCTAAAGACTTTTAAGAGTTTCTTTTGGGGGGGGACAGGGGGGTCTGGTCGTGGGGCCTGAACTCTGGGCCTGGGCGCTGTCCCTCAGCTCTTCAGCTCAAGGCTAGCGCTCTACCACTTGAACCACAGCGCCACTTCCGGCTTTTTTCTTTTTGCTTATGTGGTGCTGAGGAATTGAACCCAGGGCCTCATGCATGCAAGGCAAGCAGTCTACCACTGAGCCACCTTCCCAGATAAGACATAAAAAGGACAAGCAGTAGGCCTTGAGAAATACTGTTTATTTTAAATTATATATTTATTGTAATGGAAAATGGACACATCCAAAGCTGATTTTTTTTTCTCATTTGAACAATTAGAATATTTTGAGAGGTGTTCTTAGTGGTGACTTTCCGGATGGAAAAAAGCCTCCATATTATTATCTAACACATACTTCAGACTCTAGCTAAACAGTGGGGAATTGCCTAGATTATTTTAGCTTTGTTTGTCATCAAAATAAGCTTTAGAGTGTTTAAGTAAAACTGAAGTAAGCCAAACAACAAAATAAGCTTATGCAACTAACAAAAAAATATCTCCAATATCCAAGCCAGGCCCTGGTGGTTAATACCTCTAATCTTACCTACTCAAGAGTCTGAGATCTGAGGATTACCATTTAAAGCCAGTCAGGGCCTGAAAGTCTCCAGGCTCTAATCTCCAATAAACTACTCAGAAGCCAGAAGTAGAGGCATGGCTCTAGTAGTAGAGCGCTAGCCTTGGACAAAAAGAAGCTCAGAGACAATACCCAGATCCTGAGTTCAAGCTCCAGGACTGGAAAAAAAATCTCCAATATCTAAAGAAACTTTTTGTGTTTGGTCATATTTTTGTAAAACTATTTTTAAGCCCTTGAGAAGGGTAAGTAAAAAGAACAAGGCTTCTCTATAAGATTTCTTCTCTAACTTACTGGGATGCTGTGAATAATTGTCTTCCCTAAACTCATGCTGAAATTCTAATCCTGAGGGTGATTAGTTCATGAAAGTAGAACCCTCCTGACTGAGATTAGTGTCCAAACAAAAGAGAACCTAGATCTGGCTAGCCATCACTTTCCACCATATGAGGATGCAATGAGAAGCATTATTACATGAGCCCAAGCAGCCGGCCTTCGCCAGTCACTGACAGCACCTTATCTGAAACTCGGCTTTCTAGCCTCTAAAACTGAGAAACACATTTCTGCTGTTTACAAGTCAGCCAATTCATGGTGTTTCATTACAGAACCCATATGGAAGACATATAGCCCTTTCCTTATACAAGAGAGGACCTCTGTTCCTCATATTGGCATTAAGGTAACTTCCTTTACCCTAGCAGGCCACTTTTTTCTCACCCTGTCATTTCACTTCCATGCTGAGATATCAGATTCTGCAGATTTTGCTTAAGTATGCAATATGCCACTTATAGATACCTGGACCATACATAACCTGTACATTAGTGGGAAGAACACATTAACAAGGTAGGTAAGAGATGGCCATCACTTTGTCATCATTTATTTCCTTGATAGTTGTCCATAACATTACTAGATCTAGTGAAGATGCATTTTCCACAGGCCATTTCCAAGAATCTGCAATTAACATTCTAGACAACTGAATCAATAATCCTACCTTACACGGTGACAATTAAAAAGCAACAGTACCCATTCCCACCAATGGCATATATGGCCAATCATTCACATCACTCATTCTCAATTTTGCTCACACATGGATTAAGAATTCATCTTGACTCTCTCCCCATACCTAATACAAACCAATTAGGTTGATGTAAAAAGTTAAGTGTTGTGCGTAAGCCATGTCTTTTATTTTTGTAACGTTTTTTTAATGCAATACACATAATAGATGCTATAGAATTTGATGCTAACATTATGGGTTGTGATCATGGAAATGAAGACACACTGATGGACTGGAAGCTCTTAGAAGGCAAATGTGCCATGAAGGATGATAAATGAAAATATGGGGTGAGGAGAGGAAGCAAGGGGTATGTATGCTCCAGGTTTCAAAATTTACTAGAAGAGTCTAGAAATCATCCAATCTTTCATTTGTTGAGTTTGAGATGCCTGAGACACATCCCAAGAAAAGAACATATCCCAAACCTGAACGCATGGGAGAAGATCAGGAGTACTTAGGTGTTCTTGTCCCTACATCTGTTAGCTCTGCTTCTTCCTCTGCACAAGTCTTTCAAAAGCACAATGAATACTTTAGATTGTCACAATTATTTATTTATTTCTTAAGTTAGTTAATTTTTGGTTGTTCATAGGGCTTGAACTCTGGGCCTGGGCACTGTCGCTGAGCTCTTCAGCTCAAGGCGAGCACTCTACCACTGGAGCCACAGTGCTACTTCCAGTTTTCTAGTGGTTGACTGGAGCTAAGAGTCTCATGGACTTTCCTTGCCTGGGCTGGCTTGGAACCATGATCCTCAGATCTCAGCCTCTTGAGTAACTAGGATTACAGGCATGAGCCACCAGTGCCCAGCAGATTATCACATTAAAAAAAATCATGCATCATGGATGTAAAAATTCATGGAGGTAAAAAACAGTCCTTAAAGTATCAACCATAGTTAAGTTTTCAGAAAACAGAGATGAATACTATATAGTTTCATTTGTTAAATTTTCTTGGAGGGAGAAGGAGATGATTCTAAAAGGCAGACAGCTAAGCAAATGTTCCTGCTATATACTGTTGTTTATTTGTCTAATAACAACCTTCTTTAAATAGTTCCTCAATCCTCTATTCTAATCGGACTTAAGTGCCTAGGTAACTTCTGACTACTTTCAAAAAGTAACAATAGAAGTATTTTTTTTGGGGGGGTCCAGTTGTGGGGCCTGAACTCTGGGCTTGGACGCTGTCCCTCAGCTCTTCAGCTCAAGGCTAGCACTCTACCACCAGAGCCACTCCCGGCTTTTTTTTTCCTGCTTATGTGGTGCTGAGGAATCGAACCCAGGGCCTCATGCATGCAAGGCAAGCGCTCTACCACTGAGCCACCTTTCCAGCCCCACAATATAAGTATTAATACTACTTTGGCTCTGCTTCATTTTAAAATTTTAATCATAATGAAATGTCAACATAAAAATGCTCATTTTGATATTGTTGCTTCTACAATAGCATATCTTCAAAGATGAGAAAACTCAAAGCATTCAGTACTTAAAAATGAAATATTTCCTTAAACTCCTGGCTAAAACATATTATTTCACATTATTTCATTTTCTTTCTTTTCTTGCAGTCCTATGGTTTGAACTCAGGGCTGTGTACCATGCAGGTGGAATTCAGTAATAAATTCTTTCTGTATTGATTCAAATACTTTCTATGGTTTTTTATGTTAACGTATACCTTCTGATCAACTGTGATGGCAAAAAGCATGGAGGAAAGAGTTCATATGACATTACCACCATGCTGTTCTTTGGACAACATACTCTTAGGGTTAGGATCATGACAACTATCTTTAAGAGTTCAGAGTATATTAACACTCAACCTACACATTAGTTCAAAACTGCACAATGTTCTCTTTTCTTCTTCCCAAGGACAAGAAAAGAGTGAAATCACTTCAGGAATTTTATCATAAAAAATTATTCAATTTTCTAAAACATAAAAGGGAAAGAAATATAATTCAAATCAAAGATTACTTTCCTTTTTCACTAATCTTGAAGAAAGCCTATACAGCTTTGATATTTTTCATTCCTGGTTTAATGATAAATTTTATATCATATAATGAAAACTTAATAGTTCAAGCATCCACGGTGTTTTGGCTTTTAATTGAAATTATTTTGTGGTCTTTTAGGAAATCCATTCCATTATGAGGATATTCTCTATGATACAGCAATTGTACATGATAAGAATTACTGTATGAACCTATATAATACAGTAAATAGAAAACAGCTGTATTTAGAGCTTTCATATCTCACCTTAATGCTATGCATCCCGAGACAAGCCCAAAGTGGGGAGATCACAAGTTCCACTGACTGCAACCAGGGCTCAGAGTGTCATTACCCCTGGAAGGATAACAGCTTTTACCCAGCTGCCCAGTCAGAGCTGACATTCTCATTTTCCTATACAGTCCTTCCTTGACATGATACTTTATTCTTTTCTAAATGTCTTCTATAGATTAGAAAAAAAATGAAACTGATGCTAGTTGTAGCTCTGTTAAAGCTAGGAAAACAAAAGTATTGAGTTTAAAAGTACACGTTTGGGGGCTGAGAAGGTGGCTCAGTGGTAGAGCACTTGCCTTGCATGCTTGAGGCCCTGGGTTCGATTCCTCAGCACCACATAAGCAGGGGAAAAAAAGCTGGAAGTGGCTCTGTGGCTCAAGTGGTAGAGCGCTAGCCTTGAGCTGAAGAGCTGAGGGACAGCGCCCAGGCCCAGAGTTCAGACCCACAACCGGACACCAAGAAAAAAAAAAAAAAAGTACATGTTAGGCAAAGTTCAACATAGTTAAGGACAAAGACCCAGAAAGAAAAATGAAGGCAGTTTTGACAAAGGGACTAGTCAGAGACCCTTGCAAAATGGTCCTTTTTCTTTCCTTCCTTTTTCCTATTTGTCTTTCCTCTTAATCTGGGCAATTTTTATTTTTCTGCTTATAAGGAAGAAAAAAAGAAAACCCAGGAGTCTTGTCATGTTGGCTCTTACAAACATGTACACAGCTTAACAATATCTGGATCATGGTGAGATAGAATAGGTTTAAAATGGACTGATATTTGATGAAACAGGTGAACCATACTCTGTCAGAAAACAAGTATCAAAAATATATAAACTGAACCTTAAAGCTTGGGTTTACTGTTATTCATTGTTACATTTGGATCTTTGTAATATGAAAGTTCAGTGAATCAAGAACCATTTAATAGCAAAGGGCTCCCTGAATCTGAACTACCACTGCTCAGCTAAAGAATTCCTATTGTCTTCGTGAGTTACAGGCTCAGTCCTTCCATCAACAAGTGCAAAAATCACAATTTATACTTCTTAAATGGTAATATACAGTCTCAGATTATTCATGGGAATAATAACTCTTGGTTATCATAACCCTCCAGATGTCTGGGCATGTCATGCAAAAGGAAAAGAACTATCATTTTAAACTCCAAAAACTAAAGTTATTTCAGTAAAACAGAGCTAAAATAAATCTGAATTATTTTAAAAGATTTTTTGAGAGAGCAACTAACTACAATAGAATTTCCCCTCTTTTTAGTTCCAAGAGCTTAAATGAAACATTCATGCATTAAATTCAAAGTCTGACTGTCAAATCACTTCACTTTAATAAAAATTTGAATTACCTGCCTTAGGGCATTATTAAATATCAAATAAAAAGCACACATCCATAAGTCTGATTTCCCAATATAATTTTTATGTAGAACTATAACTAGATTTGTATTACATATTTCAAGATAAAAGGATAAAAATATATTCATAAAAGGATGAAATCAGAATTGGAGTTGCCTTAAAAAGAATTCTTGTTCCATTCTCAGCAATTTGTGGAGAAGTAATTTTCTAAGTATATGTAATCTCAGCCACTAATATCCGAATATAAACCCTCTTTCTTTTACATATAACTAAATTGTAATTAATTAAAAACCTTTGAAAGAGTAAATACTGTTCTTTGATGATATAATGAAGTAAATATCTGAGAAAATCGCAGAGGTGCTAATCTCTCATTCACTTGCTCACACACACACACACACACACACACACACACACAGAATTATAACAGTGATGGGTATTTTAGAATTAGAGGCAACTCTGATCTAGGACTAGATATGAAAATAACACTCCTAGTAACAATCTCATTTCATTTCAAGTGTCATTTACAGTTAATACCAGTCAAAGAGAAAATACTATCCCCTGACTGGAGAAACTGGCCAGTTCAAGTTCATTACCTCCTGATATTACACTGCTACTCTCTTACGGGGCCTGTTCTGTAGGCTCCTCTTCCTTCTTCCCTCTTCTCCCATTCCCACCTGCTCTTATCCTCCTGAATACTGCTCCATTCCTCATTATAAAACAATAACAAGGGGCTGGGAAGGTGGCTCAGTGGTAGAGCGCTTGCCTTGCATGCATGAGGCCCTGGGTTTGATTCCCCAGCACCACATAAGCAAAAAGAAAAAAAGCCGGACGTGGCGCTGTGGCTCAAGTGGTAGAGCACTAGCCTTGAGCTGAAGAGCTGAGGGACAGCACCCAGGCCCAGAGTTTAGGCCCCACGACTGGACCAAAAACAAAAACAAAACAAAACAAAAAACAATAACAAATCCTGGACACACTCAGTCTATAAACCACCAGTTCCTTCTTCCTTCCCGCTACAGGAGAGTGAACATAATTAACAAGGCTTCTGAAGTCTGAGCTTCACTTGCTTCTCACCTTCAACTATTATTTTTTCTTCCTCCTTTTCCTTTCTCCTTCCTCTCCTCCTCCTGCCTCCCCCCCTCCACTCCTCTCTTCTCTCTTCTTTTTCCTTATCCCCCACCTCTTGTTTTGTTATTACTGAGGGTTTGAATTCAGGGTCCCACTTTCACTAGGCCGGTGTTCTACCACTTGGGCCATGCCTTCAACTCTACTTTTTTGTTTCTTACTTTGGAGATGGAGTCTAGTAATCTTTTCTGCCTGGCCTGACTTCAAACTGCAATTTTCCAGATCTTACCTTTCTGAGTAGCGAGGATTGCAGGTGTAAGTTACTAACACCCCGCAACTTCAATTTTTATACTCCAGACTCACCAAAGCTGTCTCTCAGTGTAACAAAACTGTTGCTTCCTCCACTGCTACAGGGCCTTTACAAAGTTATTCTCTACCTGAAATCCCCACCTCCATACTGGTTTGTTCTTCCCCTTCATGGAAATTGTTGCCATGTATAGTGATGTTTCAAATGCTATTTTGTTACTGGCAGTGTCCCTACATCAGTCCCCAGGGTACAGTGACCATATATGTCCTGTTCACCTCTGTGTACTGGAGGTAGTACACTTTGGTGTACCCAAAACAAGTCCTGTTATAGGTTTTCAGTGACAACTTTTAATTGAATGGCATTTTACTTCTTTAACTCAACCCTTATAATGCTTAGTCTAAACCATTATTGCCTTTTATAAATGTCTTCACATTCCTACCAGAGGTAAATTTTATTGACCTCATCATTTCCAAAATTAGAAGAGGAGGGGATGAGCTACAGTAGTTAAATAAGAAATGGGAATATAGGGCAGAAAGGAACTTGGCTGCTGATATACAACATGGAGACCTTCTGAGGACCTTCTCATTTGCCCAAAGACATGCAATATGTTTTGATGGATTCATGGTGAAATAAATATATTTCAACCCATGAAAAGCTTAAAGTATGAGAGAAAAAAATAAGAATGCATAAACAGCTAAAATGAAGAAAAAATACAAAGTGAGATGTAACTGAAGAGAGAAGCAGAGGATCCACATGAGAGCAATATTTCTCCATTTCCTCCATAGTCCATCAAACAGTCACAACTCCATCTTGGTTCCCCAGGAACCATCCCAACAATGCATTCCCTTACGCCAAGAGGTACCTTACTGTGATGCACCTTGACCTAAGCATACTTAGGCTACTTACAAGATAAGTAGCTATCTAGTACATGGTCATCTTTACATATTCATTATTTCCCTATCTGTGTTTTTTGTTCTTCAAAGATAAGAAATACATACAAAAATTCAATATATTAAAGTGTATACTTGTGTTCCAATGCATAAAGCAAAGTATCCCATTCAGACAGTTAGTAAGTGCTTCTTGATCTATGAAATAAAAAGCATCCCCAGGGATTGGGAGCACAAGAGACAGTAATAGATGGGGATGAATATGATCAAAGCACACAGTATGTATGTTTGAAAATATCACATAAGCCCCATTATTCTATGCAATTATGCACCATTTTTTAAAAAGCCTAGTTTGCATAGGACAAGTATTGTCAGATCCACCTGACAGTAACCAATAGACATGATGATCAGATGTACATTAGGTAAGAGGTCCAACATGGTGGCACAGGTGCTCTTCTAGCTCCTTCCTTTGTGTTGCTTGGCCACTGGAAGGTGTCTGCTGAATCTTCAGAAAATAACACAGCTAATTACTTAAGGAGTTCCTTACAGAATGATGGTTCTTTGCCACATGTGCTTTTCCAACAAAACCCATAATTAAAGGTGCTTTGGTAGAGAAAGATGAGAATCAGAATTTTTTGTCCATTATTATGTGTAAATGTCATGAATGGATCTTGAGAATGTATCATAGACTTTATCAAAATGAAGACTACTTGTTTTGATGCTAAATTATCAGGTTGACCATAAAGTGGCTTTGGAATACTAAATTCAGATATCCGAGCTCCTAATTTTCCTTAATTAATCTGCACATACCCTGAGGGAGATGGCTACTGAAATGCAGCTCTGATGACTCTGTCACTAAGTGGCTGAGTAGGTCGAAAGTTGTCTCCCAAAATTCCATCACAACCTTCCACAAGTTCTGCCCCCTTAACATGCGTCCTCAGCCTGCGAAATTCTTCTATCTGAAATTAAAAGCACAACAAAATAGATAACTCATTTATAAGACATTAACAAGATTCAAGTTTCATAAGTGACTCAAATGCATGAATTATAATACAGAAGAGAAAATTAAAATTAAACTTCAGAGAAAAACAGACAATTCTTCCTGACTTAAGTGAGATATCTTACAAGGCTATCTTAAGAGAAGACAATACAATTAGAAAGGTTGAGGTATGGCTCAAGTGGTAGAACAGCTGCCTAGCAAATGCAAGGCCCTGAGTTCAAACATTAGTACCATCAAAACAATTAGGGATCAAAGTAGATAACTCCAGTAGCCATAGACACTTGCTGGATTTCTGTAACATGAAAATGATACACACCTCTGACAAAAGCTTTGTGCCTGTCTATACCTCTAAAAGAAAGGATGAAGAACAAATTACTTCTTACATGCTTCCCAAATGCATATTCTGGTGTTATCGTATATTAGTTCTGATTACAGGTTAGATTTGACAGGTAAATTCAACAGGAGATTTTATCTGGCAGCTGGTCTACACTATTACATGTGAAAAGCGTCCCAAACTCATGAGGTCCCTTCCCATCAGCTGCAAGACAGTTTCTCTCATTTGCCCAATCTAAGCCTTCTAAGAAGACTCAGAGCCTGGCAGGCATGACCCTCTGAGAAGTATTTAAGCAAAAACAAAGATGTGATAAACACTTTCCAACCTCATTTCTGGTTATTAGTTGCTTTATGCATCATCTGTTATTTCATTAAAGTGCTGTATAGTCACAAAACAGCCAGTCTTCACTTTTTGCAGAGAGAGGAAAGTGAGGCTAGAGGTTAAGATAATCTCAAAATAGTCAGTGCCAGAAATCTAACAATACTATGTTTATTTCTAAATAGGTAGTACCTGTTTAGAAAGTCGAATCAAACCAATGTATACAATATCTTGCAAATATCCCAGAGTATTGAGCAATGTGATTTATAGAGCATAAATGCACCAAACACTATTCAAGAAGGGAAAAAATATATAAGGGCTATAAATGTGGCTCCATTGTAAAATATTTGTCTAGCATGTGCAAGGCTCAGGGTTTGATCTCCAGCAACATTCATACATATACACATGTACATCTACAAAGGCCTAAATAAAACTGAAAAGAAGAAATGAAACAGATCAACTGTATCCAAACTCAAAAGGGTCTATGAAATCCCTAACTGATAAGCAAAATGTCACATGTACATTTTGTTAAGGCAAAGATCCCTGACTCCTAAACTGTTGAATCCCTCAAGATTCTAACTCAAGCCTCTCCCATAAATGCTAGGGCACAAAGTTGGGGGAAATCAAATTGTCTGTTAAGTTAAAAGCCTGGTTACAAAGATTTTAACGCTTTATTAAGGTTTCTGGTGTTTTATTTTCCATGCTTCCAAATACTAATTGATTTCCTCAAGTGAATCTTTAAGGATTCACAAGAGTAATATAAGAAGAACAGTCATGAAAATCACTCAGGCTAGTTCCAAAGATACAGTAAGTAGTTAGTGTTAGCTCTCTTATGTAAACCTTTAGCATGTTGAGATAAATATTTGACTACAATTGATAGCAAACCAATTCACTGAGAAAATTCAGTCTTCCGTCTTACCATTCTCTGCATGCATAGCTATCCATGTAGAAATGACAGAATTCATAAACCATGGATGGGATAGGTGGTGAACAAAGTGGACCAGAAAATTAACTGCTCAGATACATCTTAAAAACCAGTCCATTTTTTATTGACTTTGAAGTTGATCTTAATTTTATATTCACATATCCTGAACTGAAGAAACATTCTTCAAGCCCTGAGGCCTCAGCCTTAAGTTCATTCTATGAAAAACAACTTCTTTGCAAGAAATGAGTCATATCAACAGCCAGCCTCAAATCACTGCTATCTTACAGAAAACTATTTCACAGAAATATTTCCCTCTGATCACAGTAGTACTTTGAAGATTTCAAACATCCAAGGAGATTGGGGGAGGGGGCAGAGCATCTTTCTAAAATGCCAATTTTTCTGATATAACCACCCCTCACAGAAGCCTTTAGTCACTTCAAATGGTTTCAAGTGCATACTGAATCAGCCCATGGTGAAATAGAAACTGATTCATAAAAAGAATGTTTCAGGATAAAAGCCTTCAACAAACTCAAATGCCAAAGAATTACAGAGACCGTCATTATTACATGTGTCTGAATGTGCAATTGCATAGATTTTTAAGACTACTGTGGTTAAATATAGCATTTCCTTTTAACCAATTTAAGACAAATATTTATCTGCATCTACATAGATTAAAAAGTCACAGGAGACAAAGAGGCGGGGGAGAAAGAAAAAGAGGAGCAGAGACAAAGACATAGAAGACTAGAGATTCACTGGTAACAATTACTAGCTGATCTGAGCATCAAATTAATTTTTCTTCTTCTTGAAATTAAAATGCAATTCCCATTCATGCCTCCTCTTTAAGCAGGTGTGGTCATGCAACCCGTTCTAGTCAGTAGATAGGACAGATAAGTACAGCCTGTCATTTCTATTCTTGAGAAAACTCTCTTGATGTCTATATTCATCTTTCTGCTGGCCACATGCTCCTCCAAGGGCCACCTGGGAAAAAATGCGTGAAAGGTAGAAGACTGTACAGAGACAAACCATCACTATGAATCAGAAACAGATGCTGGATTTTATGCCAGTATTAAGTAAGTTATCTACTATAAAGCACCAACATTTTGAGGTTTCCCTGTTACAACAGCTGGCATCTTTGATATTAAATCTCAAATCTATTCATCTTTAGTCCAAGGCTCTAGTCTTGAAATTTCTAACTTCTTCACTATCTTTCACCAGACTAACTTTTAATAATTTTCAGGAATTATTTTCTAAGCTTTGCAGCCTCAGTTAAACTCCTTCCTTATGTGTTTTCAGTTTGTTGGGGTTTTTTTCCTTTTTCTTCGTGTGTGTGTGTGTGTGTGTGTGTGTGTGTGTCTATGTTTTACTGGTTCTGTGTCTTGAACTCAGGACCTGGCCGCCATCCTGCTGCCTTTTTCATAGCACCACTTCTGACTTTTTTGGAGTAGTTTATTGGAGATAAGAGTCTCATGGACTTCCTGCCTGGGCTGGCTTTGAACCATGATCTTCAGATCTCAGCCTCCTGAGTAGCTAGGATTACAGGCATGAGCTAATAGTGCCCAGTGCCTTTCTTGTATGTTTCTGACACAGATTTTTAGCAAAATTATAATTGTTAATGTAGTTATGCTAGTCTTCAACTCTATGGTTAAGTTTCTGCAAGTAAAGATTGCTTATCTCTGTGTCCTGTGTCTAGTTGGCACTCAGGAATAGTTTCGTAGAAAAATAAATAGATGAAGAAATTAGGAAATGCCACATAGAAAATATCAAGGCCCAAAGGAAATGTACTTTAAAAAACCTAAAATAATAACAGTATGTATGGGGAAGGGGAAAGCAATAGAGGAAGGCATTCTGATTAAAATATAATTATGCATGTGCAAGATAAGAACATGAAACCTATTGTTACAATTAGTACATGTCAAAGAAAAAAATGAATGATGGGAAAGTAAAACAAGTTCTCTTGGAGGCCAGTTTGTGCCAGCCAGAGGCCAGAGAGAAAATAAAGGGAATAAATGAGAATGAATATGACTGATGTATTTTGCATGTATATATGAAAAATACAGCGTTGAAACTGTTCTACAAGGGGAATAGGAGGATGAAGGAGGGTAATGGAGGGTGAAAGAGATCAGGTTTCATTGCATGCTTGTGTGGAAGTAAAACCTCCTTGTGTAGCAATTACATACTAGCAAAAAGAGATTTTGAAAAGCATTGAAAGAAAAAATGAAAGGCAGAGAGAGGAGAGGTTGAATAGGGAACTGTTAAAATTATTCCCTAAAAAGGCAGAAATGAGGAGAAGATGTTAAAGAGAGCTTTCTTAAATATTAAAAAAGGGAGGATTTTAAAGATTTAAGGCCAAACAAAAGAAGACTTGAATGAGAAGTTAGTAAACGTAAGCTTCTTAATTTTCAGAAATGATGGAAGATCTTTTCTTTAAGAAAAAAAAAGCAACCTTTAAGACTTTATTAAAGAAAACCTCAGAAACTTTGTTCTGAGTATTAAAGTCTTTGAGGTTGATCATGAAAGGGAAATACAGCCTTCTAGAAGTATCCCTTAGGCAGATCTCTGCTGGACAGGAAATATTTAAAGCACCTTTTTTATAATAATACAACGATCATTGTTCATTCATTTGTTCCTGTGTGTATGGATCCCAAAAACTTACAAATACTAGGCAAATGCTCTACCACTGAGTTAAACACTCAGATCCTTCCAAATTGTTGTTTATACCTTATAATGAGGTTACCACATGTTCCTTTTTTAAAAATTTATTGTAAAGTTGATGTACAGAGGGTTAAAGTCAGGTAATGAGTTCATTTCCTTTTGAACAGTGTCACCCTTTCGCTCCTTTCCAGTTTTTCCCTACCACGCCGACTCCAGTGGAGTCTGCTTAGCATGGGAAACCATCTATCAGACCAAGATAGGGGCTTCAGAGACCTATCTCTGAGTCTTGGGACTTCACTGAAGTCTACCTCAGAGAATGGGGCTTTACAGAAACCTATCTCCAAGTTTTGGGACTTCACCGAAGTCTACCTCGGAGAATAGGGCTTCTAAGAGGCCTACTCCTGGAAAAAGGCTGGCAAGCCCCTGGGAAAGATGTGTTTCTGTCTTTCTTCTCCTCATAAGAGTGCCTATTAATCTTTTACTGTTTCTGCTGCTCATTGTGCTTACTCATTGTCAACGTTCCCTTATTCAAAGCTCTTTCTTAAGAGTGCTGACGACTCCAATATCTGGTGAGTGTCTCAAAAATATGACTAACTCACCAGAGTTAAGTGCTATCCTGCAACCCCTCTTATGAAGGCTAGTAGACAAGTTATAAGTAAATATAAAAGTATTGGGGGTTTCACAAAGTCACTCCAGCAGAAGGAATTGTAAGAGATTTACAAGAAGCTTTGGCCGCGGCTAGAACAGAAAGAATGTATGGCAATTGCGGAGATAACTACTTAGGAGAAAGAACTTCCTGGTACTCTCATTTACTAAGAGACTTGCTAGATCTAGGCCTCCGTGACCTTACTATTAAAGAAGGAACAGGAAAAATCTTATGGGATAATTAAGGCCTCTATAGAAATAAGGTAATGGTGAGATGGTGACAAACGTCGAAACCCATTATATTTCTTAGAGATAAGCCGGAAACAAGTGCCTTTCAGGCGACCAGCTGGTGACAACCAAGAATGAAGCCCTGCAGCAAGATTGTGTAAACTTTTGCCCTTTCAGGGGACCAGCTGGTGACCATCCAAGAATGAAGCCCTGTAGCAAGATTGTGTAGCCTTTTGCCCTTTTCTTATGAAGACTTCTGTTATAAAAGTTTGTTATCCTCTGCATTAAATCGCACTCAGCACTCAGCACTCAGCACTCAGCACTCAGCATCCACTCCTAATGTGTGTGAGTTGTCTGTTTGCCATCTCCCCATCCTATTCCAGGTTCCTCCCCTAGGTATCCTCCGTCGTCCGGACAGAACCCGGTCCGCGGCATTTCCCCTCCCAACTGACTCCCTCCACATACACACACAAGTTGTAAAGTTCATTTCCAACATAGTATCTAGTGAGTTTCACTGTTGAATTGGTTCACCCTTTGTCCCACTGGTTCTGTGCTTCCTCTTTCCCAAATCAAATAAACTTATATACAAGACAAAGGGTACAGAAATCAAAAAACAGTGTCAAAAGGGAATACACCAAAGGAAAAAAAACAAAAAACAAAAAAATGCAAACAGTACAATAAAAAAGCCTCTTGTTTCCATTTCTTGGAGTACATTTTGATAAGCATCATTTTATACGGTCATATGCATGTAACTATTGAGCTCTTGTGATCCTCTCCTAAAAATATCCTCCTTTGTTCTCACTGTGTGAATGTTTAGACTGCTGTTTAATTAATCATGACAAGTATAATTATTTGCCTTACTATCTATTGGGTTTCTTGTAGCTATCACACGTTCTGTCAGCTGACTCCCCAAGTACCCCAATCATTTTTTTTTTAATGTTAGGCTGGTCGGGAACTCCTGACCTTTCACCTTACCTAATAGCTAAGATTACTGGTATGTTCCACCCCAGTTAGCTTACATTAGTATTTAAAGCACCAATAGCACCAGCAGAACTTAAGACTACAGGATAGTGACCAAAAGTAAAGCCAATGAACATTTTAAAAGTTTTCACTCCAGCTCCACTGTCTCTCCACACACAGAAATCTCTGTGCATGCCAAGGAAGCTCTAGCAAATAGCCTGCATGGGACCCATAGAGATAATGAGCACCCACACCTTATTTTCAGGCCTTTTTCTTCCATTTGGGAAAACCACCTAGAGGAATGATTGAACTAATCAAAAGTTTGGATCTTTCTATTACTTCTATTTATTCTAACATAAAATCCAGGTCATAAATGAGTACTGGGTTTTGTTCATCCTTGACCTTTCCTTGGCTTTCACTAGCTCAAGACATTTAACTTTCATCTGAAAAGGTGCAACTGGTCTAAAGGGAGCTCAAACATGAAACAGACATTTTCTTTTTACAGAAGTAATGTTTAACCTTTAACTCAAAATTTCACTCTCAAAGATTTAAAAGAGCATACTCACCTGTAGCTGGGATATGGTTAAAGGGTATCGGAATAATATCCAGGTAACACCTTCGCTGCAAGGTGGGATCGTAAGAGAGCCTTCATAGACCCAGTAATCCCGCAGCAGAGGGTCTAGGCACAGACATGGACATGTCATGAAAATGCAGGTAATTAATCTTGAAGATACCAACAACTTCCCAAGCTATAAGCTGACCCAATAATACTTCATAGAGAGATATCATTTTTAAGGTAGAAGTTCACAAATGTATTTTTAAATTAATCACTGTTGGAGTAAATAATGGAAGACAACATGATAAATAATCCATTTATTTACAGTGATTTATATCAATGGATTACTATACGTATCTGTCAAATTTTATTTAGAAAATCTATTAATGTTTTAGGTTTTTTTAATACTGGATGATCTACCTCACTGATTCATGCCTTATATTTATTAAACATTGTGCCAACTGCTGTTCTGAGTATTATACATCAATTCACTTAACCTTCATAAAAAAAACAAAGAGATTGATGCTCTTATTAGCCCCACTGTTCAGATGGGAAAAGTAAATCACAAGTTAGTAAGTTTCCCAAGGTCACACAGCTTGGTAACTGGCAGACGCAGGACTGAAATCTTTTAGGGTGGCTTCAAAGCTATATTTTTAACCATGAGTTTCTAGCCCACTTTCCACTGCTTCTTCAACAGTAAAATATTAAAGTCATAATATAATAGGAAAAGCAAATCACTCTTATCAAATCATCTAGTTATACATCACAAGATTTCAGGGCTGAACATGAGTATTTGCTTAACACATAACAAATTGGTTTGTTGTAGAGCAATTAAATATAGAAAGCAAAGGATATATACAGTGAATTGACCTATTTCATGTTGTTTGAAACACTACAAAACAACACATTTTAGGCAGAAAAAGTCAAGATAAAAATTCTATATAAAGCCTCCTAGAACTCCAAGTTATAGTCTAAGTATCTTATGCACAATTATTATAGGAACAAAATTACAATTAGAATAATATGTAAATAACAGTATTACTAAATTATGTAGTCTTGTAAAATTATATACAAAATTTATTTCACTCTAACATGGATGAATAAGAAGTTCACTGATTGATATTATACTGAAACTTTTCACAGAGGTAGCAATGTTAATCCCAAGAAATTTTTCATGGATTAATGGAGCCAGTGACAAAGAGTTTCTTTATTATTCCAAAAATTTTAGACCTATATTTATGGTCATCTGAAACTGGTATCTTCTACAGAGAAGATAAATTGTAAAGAAACTTTATTCACTAATAGCACACAGTTGCATATGTTCTACAGGAAGCAGTGTCACAGATAAAATTCAGTATTCACAGATAAAATTCATTTTATGCCATAAATGACATGCTTACCTGGTAATAAAGTGTTAGGATTAAAGCAAGGTATTGTTTTGGACTTTCCCTGAAAAATTAAAAACAAATATTTACTCCATGTTAAGGTAAAATCCCTAATTTTTGAATAAAATTTATTAGGACTGAATCCATTTTCTCCATGATCTCATCAGGTTGCCTAGATTGGAGGTGTGTCGCTCTCTTCTCATTGCAGCAACATTGATGAGTTCCAAAAGAGCCACTCCTACTTGAGTCTGTGGTTATTTACTACTGCATAATTCTTGACATGGAATTTACCATTAATGTCCAGTTGTCATGTATAAACTACTTTTTTCTGCTTCTAACACATTCATACCCAACATAGGCTGACTATATCTTGGAGTAAAACACTTGAACTGGCTTGAGATATTCTTTGAAATTATTTTTTCTTGTGTAGAGCTCAGCTCCTAAGTGGCACTGCAATCTGGCTGGACAAAAATCTGTGCCATTTGGGTTTGGAGATTCAGTGCTAGGATCTATTTAGGGAGCTTTCTCATTCAGAAAAGGAGATCTGAAATTCATCAATTTTTTTTTCCAAAGAGGGACTTAAATTTCAAAGGAACGATCAGTGCCACATTCAATAATTTACACTTAGGGGTTTTATTTTAAATTGTATCATTTAAATGGTCTTTGAAGTCAGGCAAGCAGTGGGCTCAAGTCTACAAACCTAGCTACTAGGGAGGCAGAGATCAGGGGATTGGGGTAAATACCAGGCCAGACAGTAAACTTGGTAGAACTCCATCTCACTCAATGGCTGGGCATAATGACACAAATAGGAAGACCACAGTCCATGACAGTTCAGTTATCACTTGAGACTCTACCTCAAAAACAACCAATGCAAAAAGGGGCTAGAGGTGTGGCTCAAGTGGCAGAGTGCCTAACAAGCATAAGGTTAAGGTTTTTTTTCAAGAAGGTTCTTGTGGCACATAGACCTATTAAAACAGGTTGAACTTCTGCTATAAGATTACTCTGTGAACACAAATAAAACAGGGAAAGTTATCACAAGTTCCTTCCTTTCTTTCTGGAACTATTTTATACAGGATAAACTCTAGTCCACCTCCCTGACCCCATCTCTGATGTTGATTAATTTCTTATCAGCTAAAAATTGAGGGAGATTTTCTAGCTCATTTCTGCGGAACAAATATGGGCTGGAAATACATGTTCTCCTCCTTTATACCTTGCTTCTCTTGTCTAGGCTGGACTTCCAGGGGCTAGAGACTAAGTTCCTGAGGGCAGTTAGATAGGCAGGCACACAGTCTTACATGACCAACCCCTTATCAAATTTGTAGCCATCTTGATTCAGGTGAGCTTCCCTGGTTGTTAGCACTTTACATGTGTAGTGACACATCATTACATCATTGCTGAGGTAATCAGTGGCATGCACACAAGATCTTATATGGAAGAGACACCAGAAGCTTGTTCTGGTGCCTTTTCCCTTTGCTGATTTTTTAAATCTATTACTTTACACTGGACTTAATCATAACTATTAAATATAATACCTTTTCTGGTTCTTTAGGGTAGGACCATGAATGAAGCTAATCTTGATATGGGAGAGCTCTGTGTGAAGGCACTGGGATCTCTTACATTTCCGTATTCCTGTTCCCTTTTAAATAATGATTTACCTTATATTGAATATCCTGGAGTATTTCAGTCACGGCTTTCAGGCCAACATGTTCCTTCCCTATCTGAAACATATAAAGTATAAACCACAAACACAACAGTTTTAACATTCAGCTTTTAATTAAAGTAACTATCAGAAGCTAGGGTCAAATCCTCCTACTTAGGGAATTAAAATGACCTTTCTATTTATAGCCAGGCCACTATCTACTAAATGTAACTAAATTTGTAGCAGCTCGTAGAATAAAGAATTGGCTATGATATCCAAGAATCCATTTTAAATTCATCTTCCTACCTATAGGTATCAGTCAGAGTGTCACATATATCAATTCATAAAAGGCTGCTATATAAAACTGTCAGGAAGAGTTCTGAATTAATACGACTCAGTACATGCCCAAAACCCTTGCCTTTTTACCTTTGGCATTTATAGATTACTGATATAAATATTTTATCAAAGTTGAAAATTTTTATTAACTCATAAAAGTGGGTATATGGTTTCTTCTGTTAAAGTTATCAAAATGAGAACTCATTTCTCAATTATCACTGGTTATAAATCATCATCAGTAGTCAAAATTCTACAGCTACCTCTTTATTCTTGAATAAGGATATTTTTCATAGCCCTTTTTTTATGTTTCACATATTTTAACCTACAAAAATGCTCCCAAAATATTGAGACTTGAAAAATATAAGCTGAGTCCTAACTTTTTAACAGCTGGTGAGGTCCGTGACAAGGAAGAAGGTAACAGCAGAGGTCACTTAATCCCTCACAGAAACAATCTCTTATACTTAGCTTTTGCTCCTCCACCCACATTTTTGCAGGACAGCCTGCAAGAACAAAGCATAGCTGTCAACCTGCAAACAGTCTCTGTTTCTCTCAACATCAACAAACTGTGAGATACACAGAATAAAGAAAAGAGACAAACAACACTTAATATAAGGCAGACCAATCAGTTCATTGTAACAAAGGTATATGCTACTTTCTAAGCAAAATTTTGAACTTTCTAAAGTTTATTTTAAAAGAACACCTAATGCAAATGTATGCATAAGGAAGAAATCACAATCTCAAGAAGAAGCTTTATCCTCAGGAGAAAGGAACCATCCTTGTCTTAATGGTTTAACCAGGAGACAAAACTTGGACACCTGTGCCTCTAGCTGTGGTCTACCTCCACCTCATATATCTCCTGATGGATTTTAAACCCTAACAAGAGTCCACATCTGCACATTGTTAGGCCATATAATGCACTGGTCTAGGAGTGAGCAGCTTTTCTTAACTGCCTGGGTTCTAATCTTGGTACCTCCACTTTTTAGTTGTGTGACTTTGGGCAGGTTTACTTCAACCTCTATATTCTTCCTCAGCAACACAGTGGAGAAGATAATAGTCACATGGTTGAAGGTTAAAATTAAATTAAATTATTTAGAACACAGACAAGTATGGGGGCAAGAACCCAATTTTTTTCTACCAAGAATCATATGGATATTGATAACATCATTCTTAGGCCATATAAAATTATCAATGCAGGGTGATGGTTTCAGAAAGCCAATAAGAAGCATACGTGTCTGTCCCACTGTGTACCTGGAAATTCCCCACCCCCGTCTGTCACATCATAATTCAATTCATGTTATCCTTGCATTTGTAACCTGAATTCAGCATCAAATACAGATTCTTACATACAGAGCACTTAATCATTGTAATTTGTTCCTTCTCTCCATAAAGATTTTTATCTATAAAAACTTTACCCACAAAAACTACAACAAATTGCATCAATTACTTTGTGAGTTTCCTTCTTTTACCAAAAAGTTTATATGAAGAGATTATGACCACCAAAAACCAAGTGTAGCCAACCATCTTCACACTACAATCCTACAGCCATTCATCATCAATGTTGCCAAGGAGACTGGGACCATGAGACCAATTACTCTCTTTCCTCTCACTCTTCCATCCTTTACCACCACAAAGAACTCCTGGCATTTCTCTTCTACTAGAGTCTAACCTTGTTCCACCTGTTTTCACTTCTAACTCTGTCTCATCTTTTGTCCATTGTACTCCTTGTATACAGGATGGCTCTGTTCTTGACATGGCCTCCCACTATCTCCTGTCTAGGTCTCTCCAGACTGTAACTCTCTTAGGCCTTCCTGTGGACACTGGGCAGTCTCCCAGGGAGAAGGAAGAAAGCTGTCAGTCTTCCAATATCACCTCTAATTTAGTATCTCTCACTCAAAAGCACAGACAATTTTCCTTAGTTGATTGTCTACTTCTGAAGCCATCATGTCTTCACTGTCATTTATTGACCCACTGGGCACTCCTCCTAGGCACTCCTCCTCTGTCCTCCTGAGAGCCTTGTGAGAAACCTGACCCCTCCATCCTTCACCTTCAGCGCACCTACTGAGACCATACCCTGCATTCATTTTCATCTGAAGTCCAAACAACCATTCTCTCTGACCATTCTTACATCGCTCAGCTTTCTCCTCCTCCGTTCCTCTCTTTTCTTTTACTAATCATTAAGAACCAAGGCTTTCTTGCTTCTCTTGACTTCATTTCCTGCCCTCTCTCTGCTGGACTGAATGCCATCTCTTCCACCACCAGCAAGTCTCCATCCCTATATCTTCTCTGGCCATCTGTGATACAATAGATCAGCACAACAATTAGCTAGAATGCCTTGCTCTTCTTTGCCTGGACAGAAAACTGTCATATGCTAACTTGAACAATCATGAGGGCCAGACACAAGTGGCTGTTTACTCTCCCCCTTACTGTTTATTCTCCTCCCCTCTAAGCTATCCAAAGCCCAACCACACACCCTTGATCCCTCATTCCATAAATAATGTTGCTTTGTCTGTTTCAGATATACCAGAGGCTATAAGTCATGAACTACCCTAATTTTTTTGCCTCTCTTTGCCTCCAAATTGGCCCTTTTCCTCTTGGCCCTCTGTTTCAGAGAAAGGATGGTTTGCCACCAATCCAACTCATTCCATCTATGTGCATTCTCCAGCTCATGCACTCATTTCTCCTCTAAGACTTTTCTGTATATGCTTTCCTTTCTCTTTTTCAATATTTTTAAACTCAACGACTGTACTAACTCTTGTTGCTTAGAACAGAAATACAAGATCTTTAATTTCATAAATACCACTAGCAATTGCCTCTTTTGTACTTATCTCCAGTCAAGCTTCTTAGAAGGTAAGTCCATACTCATTGGCCACAATGTCCTCTCCACTGCTCTAAGCTGAGAGCCAGCCCCCAGGAGGGAAGGGGGATGTCCCTCTACCTCTGCCTCTGTTTCTGGGATGAGAGGTGAACCACTGCACCCAATTAAAATTATGTCTTTAATGAACAAGATTACCAAGTTATTAGTTAAATCATTTTGATTGATACTTTGTAACGTTGTGCTGCTATATATATATGTGTGTGTGTGTATATATACATGTGTGTATGTATATAAAGCATATATATGCAGTTATAAAATAGAGAGAATATGAAGCCCATAAAAAGTTACATAATAAATAGTGAGAAGAGAATTCATTTTAAAAATAATGATATGCTTTTAAATGCTATGACACTTGTTATACTTTCAACACTCTGGTCTTATCTCGTGTCATGTTTCCTATAAGAAACTTCAAATCATCTTCAAATGAAAATTATTAATAACAAAGAGCTAAAGTAATACACTACATGATTATATTATTGATTTTTCTTAGGTTTTGCAGTAAGCTTGGGTTTAAAGGTATTTCTGAAATTCTTCTTCATAAATGAAATGAACTCTACCTTCAGGAGATGCTTTCAAAATCATTTCTCCCAAGACTCTGGATGCTACACTGAGGAAAATAATAAGTAAACTATTTTCTAGCAAGGAATTTGGCTGAACTCTCATGAACTGAAAAGATGGAGTTTTATATTTTTACATGATCAGTGTTCTTTGTATATGTGTTTGAATTTTACCTCTGAGTAGTAAAGTTGAAAGAATAGAAAGTATTTTACATATGACTTGGAAATCAGCATCTTCTAATCAGTATAACTGTAACAATGGTTTACCTGAACGAACAGGGCAATGATGGCTATGCCATGCGGCTTCCCCACAGCCTCATCAATGCTGCCAAACAGAGTAGAGTTCCAGTGGATCAGGTGCAGCTGGTGGGTGACAAACACACATCATATCACTAGTGCCCTTCCTTGTATGCACAAATAAAGTGTATCTTCATCTTCACTGTATCTCTATGGTATCTGTGCAACAAGGAAACCACAGGTACACTGTTGCCTGAATAGGAGTTCTCTACAGGAATTCTTCCTTCTTACTTCTTCCTTGAATTCAGTTCAGGAGAAGCACATCAAGGGAAATTTCAAAGATTTCCTATTGATTCAATTATCTTTCCTAAATGCCATTCCCTCTGGATCTCAATGGAATGAAACTCCAGATCTGGGCACAAACACCATAATTCATTCAAAGAAGAGTATAAGGTAGAGCAAAGCATGGGGGGGGCGGCTAGTGAGCTAGCTCAGAAGCTCAGAAGCTGTTTGTGTAGTACATATGAGAAGCCCCAGGTTTCATCCCAGCATAATAGACAGACAGACAGACAGACAGACAGACAGACAGATGGACGAACAGACAGAGATAGATAGATAGATAGATAGATAGATAGATAGATAGATAGATAGATAGATAGATAGATAGATAGGTGGGGGGCAAAAGAAGAAATAAAGAAATTGGATTTCTATTTTCAATCCACCCAGAATTTCCACCAGAAACTATAGGAAGCCAGTCTCAAATACTGGCAAATTATTTCAACTTAGAATAACCAAAGAGAGCACACTATTTAAAGAAATGCTATTTTTAAGCCATGGTAAAATAACAAAGGCTGTTGTAAACCTAAATAGAACTAGATAGAGCTGATAGAAATTTTTTTCTGTGAAAAAATGCCAATGAGAGCAGAGAAGCCTATATATCTGTGGAGCTTCCAAGTGTCTCTAGAGCATTCCCTTGCTCCTACAACACTGAAAAACACCTGCAAGCGACCAGCTGAGCTCCCTCATTAAAAATCAAATTGCGACTGAGCTTCTTAGTATAGCAGCCACTAGGTAAAATCTTCTGCCAGAAATACTATCTTCATTATAGCTTTTAATCAACTGTGTCATTTACCACCTTAAGACATTTCCCCATTTGAAAATTAGCTTTCAATACAAAAACACACAACTAAAATTCACTATTTTAGCAACTATACTAAAATAGTTTTTAAGTCTCATGAAGATGGTCAGTTTTCTAATTTTTCCACTGCTGAATTTGTCCATGTGCAATATAAGACTATAAAACTGGCCACTAGAGGGAGGTAATAAAATCAGTAATAGAAACAAGTAACAGACTAATACAGTGAAGATGGGACTGTGAAAAACACAGGTGAAAGAAATCCTTAATCCTGTTTGTCACCCATTATCCACCAGTTTGTGAACTAGAAAAAAGTTACTCCCAACAGGTGGTAAACTACCACATGGGGTCCTTGGTTAACAAAAATGAAAGCAAGCAGAATTCAGGTGAAGATGAACAGGAGCCTGATTTTGTCACTTTCCTTTATCAAATAACCAGAGGAGTTGTTGCAAGAAGCTATGGACTCAATGTGGCTAAACTAGCAGATGATCCTGAAGAATTTTAAAGACAGAAGCCCACAAGTAAAAAAGAGCTGGAAGAATTAGTAAATATGAAAAGGAAAAGATTAAAGTATTTTGCAAAATTATGGATGGCACATAATGTAAAAGATCTACAAAAGTGAACAGACAGCTTTCAAATGGAAGAAATACAAACTTCTTTTCCTAAGGTGAAAACTACGTTTTTTAACCAATTTTCAAAAGAAGAATTAAAAATACCAACTGTACAAAATAACTCTCCACTAACAGCCCATCTTTGTGTGACATGTAAGCATAAAATTATGACCATGAGCCAGGTACCAGTGGTTTATGCCTGTAATCCTAGTTACTCAGGAGGCTGAGATCTGAGGATCGTGGTTTAAAGCCAGTGTGAGCAGGATAGGTCATGAGACTCTTATCTGCAATAAACCACTAGAAAACTGGAAGTGGTGCTGTGATTCAAGTGGTAGAGCAGTAGCCTTGAGCTGAAGAGCTGAGGGACAGTGCCCAGGCCCAGAGGTCAAGCCCCATGACTGACAAAAAGAAAATTATGACCATAGTATATTCCTTTTAGAAACAGATATTTTTTACTCTTGAAAAGTTTGATTCTTGTACTGCCATTTCAAACGATAAACATATAAATACTTTTGGATTTGAAGACTTCCATTACATAATTTAAAATTTTCCTGGATAGTAAGTCTCATATAAAATCTAAATCTTTTAAACAAAACCTAAAATGGTAGAATATAATAAATATATTTGGAGGATACTATACATTTTTAACAGATATTTATATTTGTTTCAGTCCAGACAATTGGCAACAGTATAAATCTGGTAGGATTCTACCTTTCACTTTGAATTAAATTAATTTTATACTATCTCCAATTTATTCACCATGAATATAAGAATATTCCATAAGAAATAAAGTTATTGACCTTTTAGAAACTAAAGCACAGGAGAGGAATAAGATGATGTGAAATCTGAAGAATTAAACTCACATTTTTGGGGGGAGGGGTGCGATCATGGGGCTTGAACTCTGGGCCTGGGTACTGTCCCTAAGCGATTCAGCTCAAGGCAAGTGCTCTACCACTTGAGCTATAGCACCACTTCCAGTTTTCTGAGTGGTTTATTGGAGATAAGGGTCTCACAGACTTTCCTGCCCAGGTTGGCTTTGAACCATGATCCTCAGATCTCAGCTTCCTGAGTAGCTAGGATTACAGGCTTGAGCCAACAATGCCTGGCTAAACTCATATTTTAAATGTTGTTGGGGCAATGTCATTCTTTCTGGTGGAGGCATAGAATTCCATTGTGTATATATACCACATTTTCTTGATCTATTCATCTACTGAGGGGCATCTGGGTTAGTAAATGGAAAGACTTGGAAACAATTATATTAAGTGAAGTAAGTCAGTCCCAAAGAAACATAGGTCCCATGGTTTCCCTTATTTGCAATAACTAGTATATGTCTGAGACAAGCAGAAACAGTCAGATAAGTTGATGTTAGGCAAAATGAACTCCAAGATAAGGATTCAAATGTTTCTTCTTTCTTGCGATTGTTTCTAACGTATTTATAAGATAATTTATTTGTTGCTTTGTATGTCCCTCCTCCACAGTATAACCCCTGCTTTCACTGTATTTGATGTTGGTATAATTTGTGGAGGGGAAGGAAAAAAAACAAATTGCTTAAATAGGGATACAGGTGGACCCATTGCAACAATGAGATGTACAAGACGTTAGGTTGAAAAACGAACTTTACAACTTTGGCTGGTGGGAGGAAAGGGGGAAGAAGGGAGCAGGGGGGCAGGGGGAGGGGGGGAGGGAGACAGGAAGGGATTGGAAAGGGAAACAAAGGAGGCGGCAAACAATGCTCGATAAGAAATGTACTCATTACCTTGCCCATGTAATTGTAACCACTCTGTACAGTATTTTCAAATAAAAAAAATGTTGTTGGATGAAATTATTTTGTCATTCAAATAATAAATATTTAATGAATACCTGCTTTAAAAAAAACTCACAAGCCAACTGTAACTTCCCAGTGAATGTTAATTGTCAAGGCACTGTCTTTTGAGAAACTCGTGTTCTATAACATGTTTACAATTAATAGTAAAAGACTAGTCTTAGTATTTCTTCTCTAGCTGTAACAATCACATAGAAGTCTAGGGGGACAGATAAGGACTGGTCTTAAGGAAGGTCTAGGCCAAGGTTCAATCTGACATTCTCTTAGACCTCAAAACATTCTTAGGAGCTATCTTTTTCATAAATAAAACAATAATAAACAAAGAACAGGTTGTTGGGGGATGGTGATTGCCTCCCTCAACAATGTCACTCACACCTGCTCTTCAAAGAACCCGTTTTGTGTGTTTTCAGAACTGGAGGATCCCGTGTGCTATGCATGATGACTTCAATGCAGACTACAGGGCAGAAAAGGGTGAAGAGTGAATTTATAGTAGAGGAATCAAAAGGTATATCAAGGTCAACATCAGCTGCAATTCATCATGTTGACAGTAGCTGTCCTCAAAACTAGATAAAATAGAATTCTATTGCTGTCTTCTTCCACCTGATATTCCAGAACCACAATGTAATTATAGAAAGCACACCAGATTATTTTAGTGGGACAGACTACAAAATTCCTGATCAGGACTTTCAAAACTATCAAATAATCAAGAATAAGGAAAGCCTAGGTAGGTTGCACATGGTGCAGACTTGTAAGCCTAGCTACTCAGGAGGCTGAGACTGAGATTGACAGTTTGAAGCCAGCCTGTACAGTGAAGTCTATGAGACTCCATCTTCAATTCACCAGCAAAATGCTGAGCTAGATATTTGGTTGAAATGGTATAGTATCAGCTATGACCAAGCCAAGCCAAGTGAGAGCACAAGGCCCTGACTTCAAGCTCCAGTACCAGTAAGACAAAAAAGAGGATCACAATTGCCCAATAGCTATGTACAGATGACCATATAAAATGATGCTAATCAACATGAATTCCATGATATGGAAATGAGGGTTTTGTTGTGGTGGTTTTGCTTTTCTTTTCTTTTTTTTTTTTTAGTGTGCTGTTTTCAGTTATTGTTTTAGTCTTTCTTTCTCTTCTGGTTTATTCCCTGTGGTCACTGTTTCTGATTTTGGCACCCTTTCTCTTGTATAAGTTTATCTGATTTGGAACAGTGAAGGGGAATCACAGAAACAGTGGGACAAAGGATGAACCAATGCAACAATAATACTCACTAGACACTAAATTGTAAATGAACTTTACAACTTGGGGGGAGACAAGTCCAGGGGAGGAAAAGTGAGAGAAAATGAGGGAGGAGGTAACACTGTTAGAAAACAAGTATATCATTACCTTATTTATGTAACTGTAACCCTTCTGTACATCACCTTTACAGTAAGATGCAATTTAAAACAAGAAAGAGAAGAGGGAAGGAAGGAAGGAAGGAAGGAAGGAAGGAAGGAAGGAAGGAAGGAAGGAAGGAAGGAAGGAAGGAAGGAAGGAAGGAAGGAAGGAAGGAAGGAAGAGAGGGAGGGAGGGAGGGAGGGAGGGAGGGAAGACTGGAGAAAATGTCACAGACAGGAAGATCTCTTAGCTGTAGGATCATTACATTTCCTGTTACTTTTAGAAGCATATATTATGCATAAACCTTTAACAAGGCTTTCAATGAAATTAATTGTATTGAATATTCTCTATTAGGTAAATAAGACAATATCTTATGATATTGTATTATATGAAGATACGATATGGATATTTCTCCTAGGAACCATAAAAACAGAATAAATTATGTTTTTCCTTGAGGAAAGACTTCAATGTAAGTGTTTTTTATATTCTATAATTCTAAAATATAATGATAGCTTATTGTAAGGAGGGGCTAAAAATGATTAAAGAAGTGGTCATCAAAATATAAATAAATTCAGGATTTATTAGAAAGGCTTCATAATAAGTCCATTTTTACAAATGTGGATGGCACATGATAGAATGGCTTCATTCATTTCCACTTTCAATGAAGTGGAATCTTAGTTTGTTGATGACACAGCTTGCTTGTAAATGAAGTACTAGATAGTAGTGATGGTATTTTGGGTTGAAGATAAGAGTAAGTTGTTCATTTCACTGGGCCTGTTCTGCTATTTAGTGGAAATTTCAGATTACTACCCTAGAAATTGAGAGAACTGATTTTTTTTAAACTGAGATTCAGCTTTTCTTCAAAAGAAAACATTGGTAGATATGTGATGATCATGGGCAGGTCTGTGAGTATCTCTGGACTCTTTTATTATCTTCTGATTTGTAATCAGTACGATTAATTTAACTCCATGGTCATTTGTATTTTGTGGAAATCTAATGCTTACTCCTCTACTCAATCTGAAAGATCCCAGTCTTTCAGCCTGAATAATTAACTCAGCAACAACACTACAGCTGGCCTGAGGTAGCTTCTAGAAGAGGAAAGAAGATGGAATGGGCTGGGACCAATGGCACTACCTTAAGAACATGAGTTCTTACACAGTCCTAACAATTTACTCTCTGAAAATAATCTGGAGATAACGCTCATCAATTTGTAAACAAATGGGTTTTTTGTTTCCGCTTGGATTACCCACTAGGAATATGTGCACTGTGAGTTCTTCTAGGGTTTGGTTAGACATCAATCTAGATGTTGTGGGGAAGGCATTTGTTTTTAATATGATTAACACTTGAGTCCATAGACACTAAATTATACCAATTTCCATCCACAGTATAAGCAAGCCTCATCTAATTGGCTAAATGCTATAACAAAAAAAACCTTTAGTCCTTCAGAACAGCAGAAATTCTCTCAATTTTGTACAAGGTTAAAACTTCCTCCTGAAAATCAAAACAGAAAATGGCAAAAACTCCCATGCTTCTGGATTGGAAAGATCAACATCGTGAAAATGGCAATACTTCCCAAGGCTATCTACAAATTCAAAATAGCTATCAAAATCCCAACCTCATTCTTCAAGGAAATAGAAGAGGCAATCCAAAAATTCATATGGAACAATAAAAGACCCCGAATAGCAAAAACGCTCCTCAACAGAAAGAACAGTGCTGGAGGAATATCAATTCCAAATTTCAAACTCTATTATAAAACCATAGTAATCAAAACAGCTTGGTACTGGCACAAGAATAGACCTCAGGACCAATGGAATAGATTTGAAAACCCAGAAATGAACCTACAGACCTATAGCCATCTAATCTTCGATAAGGGAGCTAAAAAAAATAGAATGGAAGAAAGACAGCCTCTTCAGTAAATGGTGCTGGCAAAATTGATTAACTACTTGTAGAAAACTAAAGCTAGATCCTTCTATATCACCCTGCACCAGAATCAACTCCAAATGGATCAAAGACCTCGGAGTCAATGCAGACACTCTGAGAACATTACAGGATGGAATAGGAGAAACCCTAGGTGTCCTTGGCACAGGCTGAAATTTTCTAAATAGAGACCCAGAAACACAACAAATCAAAGAAAGATTGGACAAATGGGATTGCATGAAATTTCAGAGCTTCTGCATGGCAAAGGACATAGCTAGCAAGATCAATAGAAAGCCCATGGATTGGGAGATCTTCACTAGCCATACAATGGACAAGGTTCTCATATCTAAAATATACCTGGAACTCAAAAAATTAAATCCCCCAACAACAAATCTTCAAAGAAACAACTGCCCAGTAAATAAGTGGGCTAAAGACTTAAAGAGAGACTTCTCTGAAGAGGAAAGAAGGATGGCCAATAGACACATGAAGAAATGCTCACCCTCCCTTAGCCATAAGAGAAATGCAAATCAAAACAACATTGAGATACCACCTCACCCCAGTTAGAATGGCTATATTCAAGAACTCTAATAACAACAGATGCTGGAGGGGATGTGGACAGAAGGGAACCTTACTGCATTGTTGGTGGGAGTGTAAACTTATTCAACCACTTTGGAAAGCAGTATGGAGGTTCCTGAATAGACTCCACATAGAGCTCCCCTATGATCCAGCAATCCCACTTTTGGGCAGTTACCCAAATGTTCACAAACAAGACCACACTAAAGCTACCAGCACAACTATGTTTATTGCAGCATTATTTACCATAGCTAAGATATGGAACCAACCCAGATGCCCCTCAGTAGATGAATGGATCAAGAAAATGTGATATATATACACAATGGAATTCTATGCCTCCATCAGAAAGAATGACATTGCACCATTTGTTAGGAAATGGAAAGGCTTGGAAAAAATTATATTAAGTGAAGTAAGCTAGGCCCAAAGAAACATAGGTCCCATGGTTTCCCTTATTTGCAATAACTAGTATATGTCTGAGTCAAGCAGAAAAGGTCAGATAAGTTGATGTTAGGGAAATGAACTCTAAGATATGTATTCAATTTTTTTTCTTTCATGGGATTCTTTCTAACACATTTATAAGATTATTTCTTTGTTGCTTTGTATGTCCCTCCCCCACAGTATAACCCCTGCTTTCACTGTATTTGATGTTGGTATAATTTGTGGAGGGGAAGGGGAAAAACAAATCGTTTAAATAGGGATACAGGTGGACCCATTGCAACAATGAGATGTACAAGTCGTTATGTCAAAAACAAACTTTACAAATTTGGTGCTATTGAGGGGGTGAGGGAGGGCAGGGAGGATTGGGTGAGGGGTGGGGGGGAGGGGGGAATGGGAAGGGATGGGAAGGGGAAACAAAGGAGGAGGCTACAATGCTTGATAAGAAATGTACTCATTATCTTGCCCATGTAATTGTAACCCCTCTGTACAGTATTTTCACAATAAAAAAAAACTTCCTCCTGAGTTGCCAGTCTTCAATCTTCAAAATGAATGCCTGCCCAAATTTCCAGCCTTTAGACTATGTATATATGTTTATACCTGCTCTATCTCTGTTTCTGTCAGTCTCTCTTCCTCTCTCCTACCTTTCCCTCCTCTATTCCTCCCTCCTTCTCTTCTGATTTTCTATAGAAGCCTGACTAATGCACATTGTGTAAAAAAAAAGCGTGGAGACTAAAGGAGGTTTAAGTGTGAAGAAGGTAAGTAGCCACAGGAACAAACAGAAAGAACCCTAACAAAACAACGAAGTTTGGGGTTTATTCTGTATGAATAAACAGAAAAATGATTCAATAAAAATCTTATAATGGCCAGGCACCAGAATCTCACTCCTATAATCCTACCTCCTCAGGAGGCTGAGATCTGAGGACCACAATTCCAAGCCAACCCAGACAGGAAAGTCTGTGAGATTCCTTATCTCCAATTAACTAGTAAAAAAAAACCTGAAAGTGGAGCTGTGGCTCAAATGGTAGAGAATTAGTCTTGAACTTAAAAAAGCTCTGGAACAGCACCCAGGCTCTACGTTCACGCTGCAGACCCCATACTGAAAGTTTAAAAAATCCTCAAGTGATCAGAAAAACCTTTTTGAACTACTTATATTTATTTTTATTCATTCCCTTATAACTTCAATTTCTCTATGCTTTGTAAGATATATAATGCATATAGTAATCCCCTTTCATCACTGATTCTGCTTTCAACATTTATAGTTCTTCCTGCAGTACGAATATTCTATAAATAATTCACCAATAATTTGTGAGTGCAAATTCATGAGTGATAAACAACTTTACTATCGTACTTTTCTGTAGTGAATTGTGAGTTTTATTATTATGATGATTCTGTTACTAATTCATAAATTAAACCCTGAATTACAGGTACATATGCATAGGAAAAGTGCTCTGTATACATATGCTATCCATCCCCTTCAAATAAGAGAACTACTGTCTACATGCTAATGTGTGGCTGAAACTCACATAGACACATATTAAGGTTTTGTCTAATGGGGTGGTAAAACAAAGACATTTGAAAAATATTTATTTTATATGTGATGCTCAGTATGTGGTTTAGAAAAAAAGCAGCCTGAGTGTGATGGAGGTAAAGCATTTTTTTTCCTAATCCTCTTACACACTCACTCCTGGGCGGTCCAATAGACAGCTATTATGAGCAGAGGGGCCTCAGAAGACTGACTTCAAAGTCCAACCCTGCAGACACGCTCTGGGGCGTGTCTGCCCGAGGGCAAGGGCAGAATAGAGAAGTGGCAACATGGTGCTCTCCTACCCCTTGACTGGAATTCTCAGAGGCAGTGTGCTCTCACAGAAGACCTCTGCGTTAGGAATCACAGGTCCGAGATTCTCTTTCAGTTCTGCCACTCTTTACCTCTGTGAACTTCACAAGTCACTAACTCCTTTGAGCATCAGTCTCTGTAACACAAGGGGAACGGTATTTCACTAGCTTGGATTATTCATGCCTTTTCGGGTCTGCCCACATGCCCTCTTTATTATTATATTCCTAGCACCTTCCGCTGTTATGAGCATTAGATATCCATAGCCAGTGAAGGCACTGAAGCAAGGGGTGAAGACAAGATGAAGGGAAGCAGTTTAGAGGCAAGATCAAGCATATAAATGTCATTTACCATTGGTAAGGAGCTGCAGCACTGAATGGTACTGTGACTGTACTTGCTATCTGGACTCCTTGGGGACCACTAGATTAAAATGACCCTCCCTCCACAGGGTGAACTCAGACTCACTCAGGGCATTGGAAGCCTGACGGTTTTGAATTTGCAGACACCTCATGAAGCAGGTAGGGTGAAGTGTCTTCAAGTTAGCCAATGGACCGAAATCCCTACTGGAGCCACTAAGGTTGGAAGGCAGATGCTGGGAATTCCTCAACTCAAGTAAGCAGCAGTTTGCAGGCTCACTGCAGCTGCTCTCCCTCAAAAGGCAAAACATTTGGCTTGGTCTCAACACAGGCATGTCAGAGTAGAGGAAAGTAGTTTTCTCTGACAACCAAAGCCCATTCTTTGCTCACTCCTATCCAAGCCCCTACCTCAAGCCTCAGCACGAGGCATGTGTCACAATGATGAAATGATTCACCTTTTCTTTAGCAGTATGACCACCACTCTGCCTTCCTCCTAGAACACCAGACCATAGGAAACAAACGTAAAATGCTCTCTCACAGTTTTATATCTATAGGACTCACAGATTCAAATTTCCTGCACTCGATTACACTGCTCTACCATTAGTGCTTGGAAACTTTAATCTCACTATACTTAACGACACAATGGATAAATTTGTCCAACGTTATGAAACTGTGACAAGCCATAGCCTTATAATAATTTATGTGTCACCGAGAAAAAATAAGTTTGAAGATTTCATGGCAGCTTAACAAGAGAGCTATCTTCAAGATAAATGAGGTTTATTATTAACACAAATAACATGACAGCCTTAGAGTACAAAGGAATGAATCACGAGGGAAGGAAAAAGTAGTAAAAACCTGAAAAGGCAATTATGACTCATAAATTTCTTTCTCCAGTCCTGTGCACTCATACAAGTTTTGTGAAGTCTCCTATCTTGCAAATGCGTAATAACATTTCCTTTCAGCTGTCATCTTGTCACCTAAAGCTAAAGATTTCTAGAACTGACAGCAATTTCCCTCAGTATCCTCTCACTGACCCTTGGTAGAAGCTCAAAATCCTACTCTTGAGACCCTGGACCAAGACCTTTTATCTCCAACTCACCAAGGCCTTTTCTGTCCCTAATCATTTACAATACAAAGCCAGACTAAGTCCTCCTGAGCCCAGCTTTCACCACATTTGCTTTGCTCAAAAGCCTCTAACTGCCTTTATTTCCTGCTCATCCAAGGCTTAAATTTCTCAAATGCTATCTTCCCATCCTATCCCCAAATGCTCAAAACAAGCCTGACACTGAGTCTTCCCACTCTTCCCTCACCATGTTCTGCTCACTGGGAATGCCTTTCTCCACCTTGCTCACACACCCAGGCAAATCACTCCATCCTCCTTGGCATCTGGTAGAATGCCACTGGAGAGTCAAGATGAGCAGTAAGGTATGAATGAAGTGAGGGAGAATCTGAACCAACAGAAATGAAGGAAAAGGAAAAAGTAGGAAGGGATAAGTGAGATTTCCAGTTATCTCCTTCCCCATCAACAGTAAGATGGGTTCAGTTTTACCTAAATTAAACTAGACCAGAACAAGAAAACTTGTGTACCATTTAGAGAGACACAGAACTGCAGCCACCCTGAGAAGAAGGGCCTCATGTTGCAGACTTCAAGTACCACAAGGGAGATGTGACCTTGGAGTATCCATCCACATGTGGACAATACTTTGAGAGAGGACTAAGGACTGAAATTGGGGAAATAAAAAAGAGGGAAATACCAAATAAGCAGGAAGACACAGAAAAATTCCAGCATGCTATTAGGACAAATGAGAAGACTTTCTTGAAGGAAGTGTGAAATAGGGCGATGTGATCTGGCCAACGCCATCTGGTCTACATGGTTAATGGTAGGGTCTGAGGGGAAGAGGAGTCCCTCCTCCCAGGTGATGGGCATGTCTGAATCCCTGGAGGCAGGAGTGAGCATCTGGCTGCTAGATTACCAAACCTGTCGATCCAGTGCCTGGGACTGGGAATTTCCTGTGACACTGTCACCTACCCTGGCCCTATTTAGGCCCAGGTGCTATTATGCCATACCACTTGTCTCCATGTTCGTGTCCTGTCTCCTGGCTCCTGGTGACCATGGCATCCCAATTCACCTCTCCATTGGAGCTGAATTGGTTTGTTGGTATTGTTTTTGTTCTTTCTTTCCTCTCTGGCCTTCATGGTTCTGTTTCCTAACTATGGTAAGTGTATTTGCTAGCTGCAGGTATTTGTAATTGGCCACCTGCAGGCCGCTAGTGCTGCAATCAAGACTCCAAAATTTGACCTCTCCAAATGTGGCTTCTCCATTTTCTCATGATTGGATTAATATATCTGATTTAGGATACAACATCACAAATACCCTAGAAGGAAGCCACAAGAGCTGCAAGGAAGCAAAGAGAAGTCAGGACAGAAAGACATTTGCATGTGTTGTTTTTATAATTACTAAGGCAGTTCTGAGCAATGAAAGGAAGAATGTGAAGGCACCCAGACAAAAGCCACCCAAGAATACTCATCCTAGAAATTGTGAAGGATTGTCATTTGTGTGTGTGTGTGTGTGTGTGTGTGTGTGTGTGTGTGTGTGTGTGTGTGTGTGTGTGTGTGTGTGTGTGTGTTCTGGCACTAGGGCTTGAACTCAGTAGGGCCTAGGTACTGTCTCAGCTTTTTCACTCAAAACTAGTGTTCTACCAATTGAGCCACTGCTCTAGATCTAGCTTGGTTTTTGGTGATTAATTGGAAACAAAGAGTCCACTTATAGCCCTCTTTCATTGGTGATTAATTGCAAATAGGAATCTCATGGACTTTCCTGCCCAAGCTGGCTTTGAACCCCCTCAGATCTCAGCTTCCTAAGTAGCTAGAATAGAGGTCTGTGCCACAGACTCCTAGCTATATTCCTTCATGTTAAAAATGAGGAAAATTAATATGCATGAGTATAAGCAAACTTCTATGACATTCAGTATTCTTTTAGTCTATTCTTCTAATTGTCCAAAGTAAAACCTCAAAAGATTACAGGCTGCTATGAATTTTCATATAAATTGCAAGTATTCTAGGCAACCTAGAAACCACTTTCCTCCCAATCTGCAGTCCTTAAGAACTTTCCCCTGAGTGAAGCTACTGTACAGCAAAGATCCACAGAGGGAAAGGAGCCATCAAGCCTAGTCCTGGTTTCTATGTCCTGTGTTTATTTAATTGCACCTTTCAGTCCCAAGTAAGGTTGTCTCCAACAGATTTTAAATTTCACAAGCCAAATGCCTCACTTATTCATGTTCTACCCAAAACATGCATTCTCAAAGCACCCAGAAAAAGCTATGACATTCCTGTTTGTGCTTTGCTTGGGATCAAACCTGAGTCTTTGCACATGCTAGGAATATTTAGAAACTTAAAAACTTAGAAACTTCAAAGAAAGAGGGGGAGGAGGAGGAGGAGGAGGAGGGGGAGGAGGAGGAGGAGGAGGAGGAGGAAGAGGAGGAGAAGAAGGAGGAGGAGGAAGAGAAGAGGGGGAAGAGGAAAAGGAAGAGGAAAAAGAAGAAAGAAGAAGAAGAAGAAGAAGAAGAAGAAGAAGAAGAAGAAGAAGAAGAAGAAGAAGAAGAAGAAGAAGAAGAAGAAGAAGAAGAGGAAGAGGAGGAGGAGGAGGAGGAGGAGGAGGAGGAGGAGGAGGAGGAGGAAGAGGAGGAGGAGGAAGAGCAGCAGCAACAGCAGCTATGTCTCAACTATCCTTAGAATACTGGCGATCAAAAGAAAGATATACCAAACTTTGGAATAAGAAAAGGAAAAGAAGTCAGAAGTGAAATGTTTAACAAATTAGACTGTTAAGTCACTGAAAAGAAATAGTTAACAAAGAAACAGCATTTCTTTCCCGATAAGCTCTTAATTGTATTGATGCAGCCCATTCGCCTGCAGATAAATGGAGATTTAGTACATATTATCTTTTGGAGCTGCACTTTAAGATGTCACTGTCAGTGTATTACACAGCTATTATTCAGAGAAGGATATCCAAGGTATAGACAGAAATAATGGTGACAAAGCAGTGTAAAGCATGGAATGTAAAATGAATTGATTTGAAATTCTGTCACCCACTTGTTATGCTTATCTAAACTTAATTATGTATTGTCTTACATAGGTAAAAGAGAAATAGAGTGCCATTAATATATTAATAGCAAACAGTATCTGTAGTGTTTTTTGAATTTAGGATCTTCAATTTTAAAAGCACTGAGTTTATGTACTTTATAAGAATTTCCTTTGTGAATGCTGATTAACTGCCTTTTGTTTACTTAATATTACTGCTTTTCTAGGAATACCACATCATAGCACTAGTGGCCTTTTCTTCCAAGGACAATGCTTCCTTCAGCAAATCCATTACAAAAGACTCAAAATCCTGTGGGTGAGGTCATGTAACTCAAAGAAAGGAAACTGCATCTCCTTCAAATATTTAATATTTAATGTAAGATTAGAAACAATTAAAACAGATTATTCAACACAGGTGTCTTCATTAATGTCCTATTTCTCACTTTCTTAAAAAAATCAGAAATGTAAGGTATGGCTGCAAACCAATTGCTATATCTTGAATTGTCTATTTTTCCCTTTATTATTATTACTTTCTAAAGAGGCTATCAAAGGGTTTTAGTGTTGTGTAATGTAAGTCATTTATAGATTAAATCTGTTAATAATGTATGGTGAACCACTGAATTATGTCTGTTGACCTCCTTTTCACCCCTACATGTGAGCTGCACTTGATAAACACAATTGTGAAATAGTGGCAACATGTATGGTGCACAAGCACGATCTGAGACTTTAGTGTTTGACACTAGAATCATAAAGCCCAAATCTTTTTATAAAGAATACAGGGTATGCACAAATAAAAATATAAATGCTATAACCAAATAGAAAGAAAAGATGGTTTAGGGGAATAAGCATACAACAAAAGTGATGGAGTGTGTATGGATTTAAGGAGTACTGACATCACATTTTCTTCCAGGGGCCTGTTTGTTACAAATATGACTTCATTCAACTCTCATTAACATCTCTATAGTAGGCCAACAGTGCTTTTCAAGAGTACAGTGCTTGCTCAGTATGTCCAAAGCCCTGGGTTTGATTCCCAGTATTGTGAAAACAAAGCATCTTTTGTAATGGTAGATTCTGTAACTACCATTGGTTTGTCTCCTCTAAAACTCGGGTTGAAATTTGAATGCCATGTGCTGGCTATTAGAAGGTGAGGCCTATAAAAGATGATTTGATCTGTAAGAAGGATTAATATTCCTTGCAGTGTATTCTTGGTCTCCAAAGATTGGATTTGTTCCAAAAGACTAGCTTATCATCAAATGAGGCTACCTTGTGAACTTGGCTTTTTCACACATGCCCACTTGCACTGCTGTTCTCCATCTTACACCACAGCGCGCAGCACTCATTAGGTGCCAGTGCCAATGCCATTCTCTTCATCCTCCCAGCCTCCAGAACCGTTATCTAAATGAATCCCTTTCCTTTGTAAATTAGCCAATCTCAGATATTCTGTTATAGCAACACAAAACAGACTAAGAAAATCACCACCATTACATTTTATCAAGGGAAGAAAACCACAGAAAATAAACTATTGTTTCTAATGCATTTATAATGTACCAAGTGATTTTTTTTTGTTTTTTTGTATGTTCCTTCCCCATGGTCTAACCCCTGTTTTCACTGTATTTGATGTCGGTGCCCTGCATCTTGTATATACACTTCTCTACTTCGGAGAGGGGAAGGGAAAAAAACAATATGCTTAAATAGGGATACAGGTTGACCCATTGTAACAATGAGATGTACAAGACACTATATTGAAAACGAACTTTACAACTTTGGCTGGGGGTGGGGTATAGTTGTAGAGCTGGGAGGGAAGGGATGGTAGGGAGAAAACAAAGGAGGAGGCAATAATGCTTGATAGGAAGTGTACTCATTACCTTGCTCATGTAACTGTAATGCCTCTGTACAGTATTTTTACAATTAAAAAAGTACAAAAAAAAGAAAGTAACCTTCCCAGGGTCACATGACCAAGTGAGAGCCAGGCCTTGGACATCTATTCTGTCCCTTCAGCTCCTCCTCTATACACCTTATTCCAAAGAAGATTAAGCTGGGAAGAATTCATAAAGAAAATGATAATCTGAAGCATGGACAAATGACAAAATTCTCTGTAGAAACAACAACAAGAAGACATACACACAATAACAACAACAACAACATCAACAAACAGAAAAAAATGGAGAAAATGCAATCCAAGACATACCAGTGACCCAGGAAGACTATGCCAAATGCTAACAGCATGTCTGCAGTGAGTAAACATTCTTGCTACCAGCTCCTGGGAAAACTAGCTGGGCACAGCCTCAGCCATAATGAGACTAGCTACTCATCATGCAAGGCCATTACACTACTCTGCAAAGTTCCTACAGTGTACAGTAAGCATGTGCTGCCTTGAACTGAATTTGTATTGAGGCAGGAAGTGACGGGAATGTAGATAGGCTTGTAACATCCAGAGCCTGCTTAGTGAAAGAAAAAAGTGTGCTTTGTTATGTTCATGAGCAATATTTTCCCACAATGCTTGTCAGAAAACTGTTTTCTTAAAATTTAAAAATAATTAAGGATGCTTTCTACTACAGAAAGCCTGGCCACCTCCATCAGTCACAATTTCAATGCCTGTAATAAGGACCAAGAGAGTTGTGAAAACTGGAAGAATGCAGATGTTCCAAGATATCTCATTTCCAAAGGTATCTCAGTGTCTGCTGAAGCCATCCCTAAGTCCAGCCTCCAAAGCCCTTCAGCTAGGCTCATACACATTGTTAATATTGTCACTGCCTCTTTCATTCTTTCCTTCCAAACTTCTGCCCATGCTCAGCTCCATTCCATTGCTTGACCCATGCAAGGGTCTTTGTCCCATCTAGTCTTTCTCTTCTAGGCCTTTGACCTGATGTCTCCTTCTTTGTAAGTTTCATCTCAGCACATTTAACCATGAGTAGATTGTCCTTAATTCAAATGTAAAACAAAACATTTTTTACCTCACATGCTTTCCTACTATTTCCCTACACAGTAAACTTCTTCAGAATCTCATCTGCATTCCCACCACTACCTCTTCTCTGGGTGTTTCCTCAAAATTCCATTGCAATCAGTCTCTCATCACCTTGTTTTAGTGACCTTCTCACCATATTCACCAGAGGCCTGCCTCCTGCTCAGTCACACAGTCCTGGCCTTGCATAGTTGGCCACTTTGCAGCACCTGCCCTCTCCACTGTCCCTGACCATGGGCTCTCCTAATGTCCTCCTCCTTCTCCATCTCGGGTCCTCTTATTGGTTCCCTTCTGACCCTTCTAAAAAAATGGTTCTATCTAGGTTCTATCTTCCAACTCTTCCCTTCTCATGGAAGGCATTCTTAGTGATGTTATCCATGCCCATGTTTTCAACAGTTACTTAGATACTCCTGATTCCAAAGCCAACACCTTTAACCAAAATCTCTGGACTGATCTCTTTGTTAAACTGTCCCATGAGTATTGCTAGTGGCACTTTTTTTTTGGTGGGGGGAGATCCTGGGTTTGAATTCAGGGTCTGGGCACTGTCCCTGAGCCTTTTGTGCTCAAGTTAACACTCTACCACTTGAGCCACAGCACCAAGTCTGGCTTTTTCTAAGTAGTTTATTGGAGATAAGAGTCTCTGGAACTTTCCTGCCCAGGCTGGCTTTGAACTGCAATCCTGGGATCTCAGCCTCCTGAGTATCTAGGACTACAATTTTGATGAGCTAAAGCAATCTTAATAGGATTTAAAAATCCAACACTATTTTATTTTAAATACCATTGTCAATTTTCAACAGAGTCCAACTTCATATACCTCAGACATCACCTAATAACCCAATTACTAGTAATAAATTTTTAAACCCAATTACAATACTCAAGCTATTACACTTTACAGTGGAAATGCATTTATCAGAAAATGTCAAAAAGTAACATTTCATTCTAATTCTCACTACACCTGCAAAGGTACTTTGCCTGTGTCTGCAATGTTCCCAGAGGCTTATACTTTCTGAATTGCAATTGTCTAATTCAAACATCAGTCCTTTTATTCGATATATGAGAAGGCATTTAGTGTAGAGGAAAGAGAATGACAATTGGTCCAAGTCTTGGCCATTACCTAAGTAACCTTGGGGTGACTTATTTAATACCTCTTGATTATGCAGCTGAAAAACAAACCTAGCAATACCTACCTGTGATGGATTAAATATGATATGGCATGTGCTATATTTACCACATGTGCCACATATGCAGTATTCATAAGACATTATCAACAGTATTCTCATTACCCCCTGTAGAGTGCAGAAAAGTGCATCCTGTGTTAACCCTACTGAGGAGATAATGCAAGGGATATAAAACTATCCAACCACGCAAACCTTTATATCATCAAAGCACCTGAGAGGAGTGAATTTTGATGAGCTAAACAAATAGTATAAAGAAGTAAAACAGGTAATAGAATTTTACCAAAAGCATTTCCCCTGGAAGGGAGCAATTTCCCCTCTCTTCAACTACATGAAGATAAGGAGGGCTGCCTACTCTGAAAACAAGAAGTTTTGTAAAACTATACACTCATGCTGTTCCCACAAGTACTTCCTTGTTTATGTAAGCTTTATAAGTTACTCCAAGATCATCACAAACCAATTCAACTCACTTGTTGCTCAAGAGAGTTACACAAAGAACTACTCTTGTGCACACTCTCCATGAACCACATATAGGTACTTCTGGTGCTAATTAAAGGTGACTTGAATTTTGGGATGGCTCTCCTGCTCCTCCAGGGCTATAGGCAGCTCAATACTCACCAAGTTATTTTAAAGGATAGTCCAGGCAATTGACCTAAAACACTGAGTACTGTTCCTTTCTAATGCTATGACAAGCTAAAGTATTATTTTCCTTGACTGAGGTAGAATTTGTACCAAAACAGCGTGGGTTAAGGAAAGGTCAACTAGGAACAGGAAAAGGCATCAGTGGGTGTGAACCAGAAAAGGCCCAACAATTCAGATAGGAAAATTTACCTATGTTGATGTGGCAATACACTTTATTTCAGTACAGCACATGCTGATATAGGGGAAACTTTTTTAAAACAAGAGCTTGCATCTTGGACATAATCCAAAATGAATCATCATGAATGACGAAAGTTTCAAAGAATTCAGAGGAGAGATATGAAGTTGGCATTAGGCAAGGAAGTCTGCACCATGCCCCACCCTGGGCCTGTTTCTCGGGTCAGCCCAGTTCTCATCCTGCTGGTTTATCCAGTCACAAGTGTCTAACTACACAAGCTGCAATACCCAATGCCTTCATCATCTTAGCCACCCAAATCACTCATCAAATCTGCATAAATGTGAATGCTAGAAATGAAAATATAGCTGTGCACACTGTCAGGATAACAGTTAACAATGGACAGGATATCTATGACCATGTCCTCGGAAAACTATAGAGCTCAGGTATTTCTATCCCATCCTAGCTATCATAACATCCTAGGAACATACTTGCCCTCACATTTCTGTTAGTGCTGCTGTAAACACAGTACTAGGCCAGCTGTCACATAAAACTATACACAGCACATAGCACTTGGTAAGGATAAAAATGCATGATTGATTTACGTATTTACTATTCTAAGCTACTTATTGTTTCTGTTTATTATAAGGCAGGGTTCTGTTATACCAGGAGCCAGCAGCCTCAAACATCTAGTGCTATGTCTTTTTTTTTCTTGTTCTTTTGTTGTTTTTTGTTTTTCTGTGTCTCTTGACTGTATGAGGAGGCAGTGTTGAGTCGCTGACCTCAGCTGTCATAGTGTGAGTACATTTCAGGAGCTGATACACTAACAGAATGCCCTACTAATACACTTCTCAGAATATGCCCTTTTCATTAAGCAAGACACAGCTGTTTTGTTTCCTAGACAATTATTACAAATGGTGGATGTTTTAGATAAATTCAAATGTAAATATAATGCCAAGTTGCTTATAAATATATCTGTTTAGGAAATCAACATTTTGTAGATATCAAGCAGATTTTAGGAGGAGTTTATTGTTGGGTATAGCCTAATACATTTCAAGATTGATTCCTGATGTTAGTAAAGACAATATATGCTTCTATTGGAGTTACAATTGGAACAAGAAAAGCAGAACACAAAGTAACACAACCTGAGATCAGGCAGAATCCTGATGATTAAGCATACTGGGGAGCATTATATGGTCCTGTAATACCTACACGTGCTGGTGAGAGGATGCCAAATTAAAATTGCAACTGTCATCCCATGACACTGGAGAAAGGGAAGATAATGTGTGTTTCTGCAGTAACTTTTTTCCTGTAGTGAGATTTATTTTTTAAAAAATGAATAAATATTAGCAGCTGCAGTAAATCTCAGTCTGTTACCTCTCTTTGCACTTCACAGATTTATAGTTCTTGCCCTTTCCTGAGTATTTCTACAGAATGCATAGTACCTGTAAAATTCAAAACATTTCAAATGATATATCACAATTTCCACCAAAAGAGTAGAAAATGCTCTGACATTCCTTTAGAACTGCACAATTCCTAAGCTGCCAAGGATCATGTCTTAGAGGAGCCAACATGCCTTTGATCCTGATCTCTAACAAACTCCTGGAGGAACCCTGGGCACGGCGGCGCCTGCTCGTCACATGCTCCCTTCTTTGGCATGGCCATTGGCCCATATAATATCATCTGAACAATCACACCTGGATTTTAGCAACCTGAAATGCCTCCCTTCTCTTCATCAAAGCAACTGACATATTTCACTAAAATGAAAGTATTACAGAAAAAGTGATGTTTATATATTTTTTCACTCATGTATTCCCTGTACCTGAAACTATCTGGAACACACAAACATCCCAGAAGCAGCCAGGTATTATACCTCACACCTGTAATCCCAGCTATCCAGGAGAGAGATAGAAAGGATCATAGTTTAAGGCCAGTCCAGGTAAGAAGTGAGAGATAGGCTTAGTGGCCAATTGCTGAAGTCCTAGCTATGTTAGAAAGTGTAGGTAGGATGACTGCAGCTCAAGGCCAGCTAGGCAGAAAAATCAGATCCGGTCTGAACAAAAAATACAAAGAAACTACTGAAAAAAATAAGTCTATTCATGTTTATACATATGTAGCATGTTACCATATATATAGCTAGAATTATAGATAGATATACACACATGCATGGATATACACATAAACACCATGAAATTACTATAAAAGTACTATAGAGAGAAACAAATCAGGTAAGAGGACACAGACTCCAAGCAGGCTTAGGAAAATCAAGGATTTATCTCACTGATGATGTGATGTTTGACTAGAGACCCAGAGACGCTGAAGAAGCAAGCCTTCTAGGAAGGGTAGTCTGCAAGGCCCAACTCCCTAGGTGAGAGCCTGTCACTATCAGCTTTGTATCGCAGCACATGACACAATGCATGAATCTTTTCCATCTCCTTTATCATTCGCTTTTTCATATTTATTCAAAGCCTACTACATACTTGGAAATTATATTCTATTAGAAGTCACACTAAACTTCTTGGGTTTTTTTCTTTTCTTTTCTTTTCTTTTAATCGGTCATGGGGCTTGAACTCTGGGCCTGGGCACTGTCCCTAAGCTCTTCAGCTCAAGCCAAGTGCTCTACCACTTGAGCTACAGCACCACTTCCGGTTTTCTGGTGGTTAAAGTCCATGAGGTAAGTCTCATGGACTTTCCTGCCTGGGCTGGCTTTGAACTGCGATGCTCAGATCTCAGCCTCCTGAGTAGCTAGGATTAGAGGCGTGAGCCACCGGTACCCAGCTACACTAAACTTCTAAACACAAAAATTTCTTGATTTTTCGGGAGTTTTAAATTTGTCCCAACCACTCACAGCTTCAACATGACTGCATTTGAACTTTGACAACTTTTTCCAGTTCCCTTGGCCTCCCTGGCACCTCCATTTCATTTGACAACACATCTCCCAAGCCCCACACATGAAATATGAATTTATGGGGCTAGAAACATGTCTCCAGCAGTACAGTGATTGCCTAGCAAGTACAAGGCTCTGAGTTCAACCTCCTACCTTTCCACCGGGTAAAGAAAATCTCAATGTAACACGTGTATCAACCTGAAAACAATTTATTGTACTTTGTCAGCTCAGCTTTCTTCCTTCCACTTTCTCACAGCCTCATAAGCAAAGCTGAAGAGCAGTCCTCAGCCATTCTACCCAATGTTTGCCTCCTACAATGACTCAATATTCATTCAGTAACACAATCTGGGATCTAAACACTTCTGAAATCAAAGCCCAACAAAAAAGTGTGATTTTTTTTCCTATATAAAGTCCAAATTTAACTGGAAACAGGAAGCAAGTGGCTATTTCTGTAAAAAGTCTTTAAACTTATCCCAGATCAGTAAAGCAGTGGGTAGGGGAGGGATGGATGAATGTTGAAAGGGGTGACACTGATCAAGACATATTGTATTCATAAACTGCTTTGTCCAATGGCAAATAAAACTGTTCATTGTTCTGCACAAAACTAGTTTGTACTCCAATGTCAAATTAAGTCTTTATTAAGACTTAGGTATATTTTGATGTAAAAAACACATGTAATTTGATGCGTCTTCAATAGTTGTTATTTTCTATTTTTTAATTTATAAAAATAGAGAAAGTTATAAGAGTTACCCCACCTAGGCACACTGGCAGATGGGCAAAGGATATGACAAAGGAAGAGATTTTGTGCCCAGAACCTAAGAGTTGCAATATGTAGACATAGCTCCTCAGAAATATAGCATCTGTGGGACAGTGCCTAGGAAACCCGAGCAGAAATGCGCACTTGGCCTGTGAAGATCAACAAACTAAGACCACTGGGCAGAAAAAGGGAAAGGAAATCCCACAGCTGGGTTTTCCCCCTTGACAATTCAAATGAATTCTAAGTAACTGTAAACTAAAATCTAGTAATTCACAATTTTTGTTAGAGATTGTTGTTCTTCTGTTGGATAGAGATTAGCATGGCTCTAATTTAAGACTCAGATTATGTAAGATTTCAAACATTTTTATCTCTTTACCTATAGCTAACGACATCTTTATCAATTTAACAAGGAGCTTTGGCCCTACTTACTGTTGTTCTTGTATAATTTCAAAGCAGGAGGGATTACAGTATATATATATATATATTACAGGACATGAACAAGCAAAAATGATACTATTTCCAAGCTAGTGTTGATTCAAATTCACCAGCACCCCCCATGGGAACACTTCACTTTAGGATTTATTTTTGTTGCTATTGTTCTATTACAGGTTGAGTATCCCTAATCTAAAACTATGAAATCCAAAATGCTCTAAAATCCAAAATATTTTGAGTAACAGCATGACAGTAGTAAATGCATGACATCACAGAAGTAAATGCCACACCATGAAACAGTTTCACACATATTATTTAAAACCTGTATGACCACCTTTTAACTATGTGTGTAATATATGTAGGAAACATACATTAATCTCCTGTTTAAACCTGTGTTCCATCCCCATGAAATCTCATTGTTACATGTAAATATTCTAATACCCAAAATCTGAAACACTTCTGGTCTCAAGTATTTGGGATTAGGGATATTCAACGTATAATTGTGTCATCATTTTACTGATTTTGCTCCAATAATATTTCTTTACTCAAGTTTCACTTCTCAGCAACCTAGTGGCTATTTAGAATCACTCATCCTGCCTATTCATTTGTCCCCTGGCACATTTCTCATATCCCTCCTTTTTTTCCATCTTTGCTTTTCTTTGATGCCAATTCCACTTACAAAGCTAGAGTCTAATCTCCAATATGCTGTCAGATTGGAGATGAGCCCTCCCAACTCCAGAAAACACAAGTGCCCTTTTCCAAGCACTATGAGGAGCCCAGAATTCCTGCCCACGTTCATGTTATTCTCATCCTGAAACAGCTTTCCCAGCCTTGTTGACTGGGTAAACTCCTGTTCAACTACCAAGGTCCAACTCGAAAATCCATTCCTTGTTAGTTTTCTTTGAGCCTAGCAGAAATCCATTTTTCCATGATCCATATAGTGTCCCCTTTATATCCTATACATTAAGGACTTTTTCAGACATAATAGCCATTGTGTGTGTGTGTGTGTGTGTGTGTGTGTGTGTGTGTGTGTGTGTGTGTGCGCGCGCGCGCATGCGCGTGTGCGCATACACATACACCCGCGCCTGTCCTGATGCTTGAATTCAGACCTGGGAACTGTCCTTGAGCTGTTTTGCTCAAAGGCTAGTTCTTTACCACTTGAGCCACAGCTCCACTGTTGGATTTTGGGAGATAACAAACTCAGGGACTTGTCTTCCCAGGCTGGCTTCAAATCCTTAGATCTCAGCCTCCTAGGATCACAGGCATGAGCCACCAGCACTTGGTTTAGCATAATAGCCATTTTTAAGTAGGTTTGCCACATCATAGGTAATTATGCACTTCTTTTAGGTGTAGGTATTTCCCATTCATTGCCACCTTCAGCAGCAAACACAACAAAAGTGTGCTTGAACTTATTTATGGTGCCACTTAACCCTTCAGTTCTGTCACATTTCTATCTTACCTCTACTTTGCCCTACCAGACTTTGAAGCCATTAAAACAAATGCTATTTTCTTATGCTTTGTATTTCTCATAGGCCTAGCTTCAAATGCAGACACATATATTTGCTAACAAATAACTACTCTGGCACCTTCCCTTCCTGATGTATTTGAAGTTCAGCGACATCCTTCTTTTTATTCTTCTCATTTGGAGGTGGGAAGGTAGGGTTCTGGAACAGAAGGGGCTGAGAACGAAACGGCCCTATGGCTCTCACTGAGGAGGAAGATGACAGAACATTGTAAATGCTGTGGCCTGTACTCTAGTAAGACCCACTGAGTTGGAGCTTTAGTGTATCAGGACTCTAGAGAGTGAGAAAAGAGCAAGAGCAGGAAGGAGCTGGGTAAACAATTAAGTTAATTAGAAACAATGCCCACTGATAAAAATCTGTAACGTGTTTTCTATAGCAAGGTGAATAAGTGATACTTGTTTTTTAAAAATCATCGCAAAATATTTCCAGTGCTGTACAACCTAAATTCAGAAAGGGATTAGTGATTTTAGCCTTGGGCCAGAGTGTAAAGTAAATCAGTCATAAACTATGCTTTGGCTTACATGATAAATTGGAGGTGGGGGAAATCCACCTAATAAATGACGTAGAAAGGAAAAGCAGAAAAGCAAAACCACTGGGTGATTGAACATTCATGCTCACCCCAGCCCAACCCAAAGTCTTTTAAGAACAGGGAAAATTGTATGACTGTTTTAGGTATAGTACAGCAAGCAAGAAAAGAGGTATATGTGGCCCCCGTTGTCAGGAAAAAGCAATATACAGACAAAAGAAATGAAATTTCCTTCACCTACTCCCAGATGTGAATGATCTCTTGCTACTCTCTATTGTCATGGAGTTTTGAAGAGTAAGTAGGAGAATTTAAAGTGTGAGTCTAATTTACAGGAAATGTCTCTTCCCTGTTCCCGGTTTTTACAAAGAGGGATTTTCCTTGAACAAAGCTAGCCCTTTTCTCCATTCCTTCCATTAATCCTCCCCTTTATTTTTGTTTATTTTTTTAAACCTCTGTTGCAATCTAATCTACTCTTAAGATCAATGAATCCTCCATGAGATACTGGCCGTCTTATTGCCTGTAACAAACACATCTGCCTCTGGGGACGGAGGCTTTCCTCTCATGCTGAACTCTAGCTCCACAGCAGTTCTAGCCACAGTAAAGTGACATTTTTGTCTCTTTCCTAATTTGTCCAGAGAACTCAATGTACAGTTCACAAGGATAGTTCATGGGAAATATATTAACTCAGGAGCTAAAAGTAAATGAGTTCCGTGGAGTAAGCTCTTTCCTCCAGAGGGTAAAGCAGTTCCTGAAGCTAGCTAGCTTTGGAGAAGTTACTTGCCTTTGAGTCACCAAGTGAAGACAGAAGTAAGTAAAAACAAAACTCCACCTGTCATTTGTCGGGTCTTACAATAAATGTCTTCCTTTTGTAGTTATTGTTTCCATTTTAAAGCCTGTTTTTATATTTCTTTCAAAGCTTCTACAATAACAGAATAATTACTGTCTTGTTATACCATTTATATCCAATATACCTAATGTGTCAATAAAATTGCTTTTAGAAAGCACCTCAAGTGAATACCACATTTTGTTTAATAACAATGTTTTCTACCACCAGTTTCTAAGAGAAATTCAGTGCATGACATTCCCAACATCACATAATTAACTTTTACAACCCCTCTGTTTCATAAGGGTAAGATAATGTCATTCTCCTTATGGCCCAATGAAGGAAGTGAGGATAAACAACTATACAAAAGTCAGATGGAAAATTCATAAACTGGAACCAGAATGTAGCTTTCTCTGCTTTGTAATTCACATCCTCAGAGCAGGATGCCTCCAAATGGAACAATGTCCCCAGAAGTCCATTTCCTATTGCAAGGATATAAAATCTACTCCATTGGCATCCCATAATGAACTTTGGTTATATGGAGCCCTATGAAGTTAAGAAAAAAATGCATTCACTCACATCAAAGCATTAGGAAGAACACTATTAACTTAAAACATTCTTGTGCCTTTTTTTTCTTTCTCTACACTGCTGGGGAGAGAACCCATGGCCTTGTGATGCTCAGCAGGTATTCCTCCACTGATCCAAACCACACTTCTGCCCCTAAACTGTTACACTTAACACCAAAAAGCAAAAGCAAAAAGTTTAATGGCTGTTACATTGACTAAGATCATCAAACAACTCTTAATGTACTTTGATTCAATAAGAAGTCTTATACTGTTGCAAAATAATCCTTCTCAAAGCAATATTTATTTCATTTTCATTACCAAATAATCTTGAGAACATAAATTCTCCTGCATATTCATGCACAATAGCTATAATAAAAAAGATGGCAGGAAAAATAAACTGGGAAATAACATATTGATTACACTGGAAAAGTCAATATATTTCATGACAGGAGGAGAAGTTTTAAAGAAAAGAAAATAAAGGCTTCACACTTTCTCCATTTACACTTTCAGCATATCCTATTTGTAGCAACAAAAAGAGTCTAGCCACTTTTCTTAGTATATTTTCACTAGATTTTTAATCATCATAAAACATTGACATAATACTTTGATGTTCTCCCATGGCTTCTCAATCATGGGAAATACAGAAAGGTTGACTCTGCTAAACTGAATGAAGTTCTTGCCTTTTTATAAACAGAAATATTTAAGTTAGAGGAAACTTTCCAAGAGGATGATCAAGACTACAAAGCTCAGATTGAAGTTTAGATTTTCTGACTGCCGGTTAGGCTCCCAGCTGCTCCCATGTTTTCAGAAAGAGCATTAACTCTCCCCATTACAACTTTCCTACCCTGTCACTGGTTCTAACTGGTTCTAACTTCAGCCAACAACCTGTAACTGAGTTATATCTAGCATTTCACATTCTATTTGATTTATATTCTGTGTGACTAGCAATCATTTGCAATAGTCAGTTTCTAATAAATGTCTTCAAATGTTCCTATTATTTATTAGCTTCTAGTAGTCAGAATTTATATGGACTGGATAGACTGGTTAGACAACAGGATACCTTCCTAAAGACCCATCCATTTAAGACTAAAGGGAGGAGAAGACAGAGGAATGAAGGAGTGGTTTGGACTCTCCCACTGTACAAAACATTCTGAGCTGTCTGTTGGATTCATTACTGTCTCCTTAACATTTTGTCAGTAGCATAAATGGTAGGTTCTCAGAACAGCCTACTGGTTGGATCACGGGTGGATGGATGGACAAACCAAAGAATGAATAGATGAATGTGAGATTAGAAATGACAAGCTAGGAGTGCTTGTAGGCATCAAGAGCAGAAGGTACCAGCAAACAAAGCCTGGGGGTGGGGGGGCAGGGGGGAAGGAACATGGTGCTAAGCACACCAAACTGAATGGAATAGAAAACTAGACCCAATTTTTTTTCTTTTTCTTTTTTTTTTTTTTTTTTGCTTATGTGGTGCTGAGGAATCGAACCCAGGGCCTCATGCATGCAAGGTAAGCGCTCTACCACTGAGCCACCTCCCCAGCCCCTAGACCCAATTTTTTGAACATGGTAGCCAAAACTTTGCCTAATAAAGCAAATCCTCCTCCAAGATTGTGTCAAGAAAATCCACTACAAAAAAAATGATTACAATCTTACCAGTACCCGGTCATAATTAAACAATTTAAACAATGGAAAATGTCCAACTGAAAGGTTATATTAAACCCTCTAATAAATAAATCTCAATGTAGAAATATTCATAAAATGAAAACAGGAAAACATGTGTCCTTTAAATGCCAACAATTCTACAACAAAGCAATTGAATAAAAGTGAAGCAGATAAAAATCTCAAACAATGAACTCAAAGTAGCAATGACAAGAGTAATAAATAAAATTAAAGAAAAAATGGAATAAGCCCCTGACTAAAACCAAAGAATATACAAATAAACAATCAACTAAATTCAAATGGAATTCCATTTAAATAAGGAAGACAGAACAGGATGAAAGAGGAATTCAAAAAGAAAAAAATCAAATCTAGTTAGGCACTGGTGTTTCACACATGTAATCTTAGCTACTTAGGAGGTTGAGATCTAAGGATTACATTTCAAAGACAGCTGGGGCAGAAAAATCTGTGATACTCTTACCTCTAATTAACCACCAAAAAGCTAGAAAAGGAAAAGTGACTGAAGTGGTATATGACAGTTTTCAGCAAGAACATGATACCCTGAGTTCAAGCCCCAGTACAGACACCAAAAAAAAAAATCTATGAATCATGGGTATATATGAGGTACAAACTAAAGTCATAGATAACATATTAAATAAAATAGTACCAGAAAACTTCCCAAACCTGAGAAAGAGAATCATCAAGGTATCAAGGTTTATGAAGCTCATAGAGAACACTAAGCAGGCAAGATCAGATATTAAACAGAAATTAAGTATAAATGTATTATACTTAAAACACTACATGTACAGAACAAAGACATTGGAAATGTAAAAAGGGAAAAGGGAAGTGATGAGCTACATACAAAAGTAAGGCCCTTTGAATAACAATGTATTTCTGAACACAAATCCTGAATACAGAAAGGCATGGAATGACATAATCCAAGACCTGAAAAATAACTGTCAGGCTAGCCTAGGTTAGTAGTATATCAAGCAAAATTATTCTTCATAATTGAAGAAGTAAAAATTGTCCACAATAAATAAAAGCTAAAGGAAGGCATGACCACTACGTCAATGGATTTAACAGAGATAGACAAAGTACTTGATCTAGAAGCTGCACAATACATATTCTTCCTGGTAGCCAACAGAATTACCTCCAAAGTATACAATATTTTATAACATAAAGTAAATCTTAGCAAAGAAGAATACTGAATTACCTGTGTTCTGTCAGATAATAATGAAATTAAAGTAGAATTCAACAGCAAAAAGAAACTTCAGAAAATATTCAAGCACATGGAGAATGAATAACACATTGTTCAATGTGAGTCATTAAAGATGCAAGGTGAGGACAATTAGAAAGTTACTGGAATCTAAGGAAAATTAAACAACCTATCAAAATCCTTGGAATATAACATAGATAGTGCCAAGAAGAAAGTTAATAGTTCTAAGGGTCAATGTGAAAAACACAGAAATCTCATGGATGCACCTCATTCTCCCAGAAAAAAAATAGCAGATGAAAATAAATAATAAAGATCATGACAGAAATTAATGAAGTGGAGACTACAAGAATTACACATAGGTATCAGTAAAATAGAAAGCTAATTCCTAGAAAAGGTAAGATTGATAAATGCATAATCTGACCAAAGTAAGTAAAAGAAAGACTCAAATTAGCAGAAAGAATGGCATCACTCCATTTGTTAGGAAATGGAAAGACTTGGAAAAAATTATATTAAGTGAAGTAAGCCAGGCCCAAAAAAAACACAGGTCCCATGGTTTCCCTTATTTGCAATAACTAGTATCTGTCTGAGTCAAACTGAAAAGGTCAAAAGCTATGGACATATGACCAGATAAGACGAAGTTAAGTGAAATGAACCCCAAGATCGGGACACAAGTAGTTTTTCTTTCTTGCTATTGTTTCTAACTATTTATAAGGAACCATGTGATATTTTGTTACTTAGTATGTTCTTCCCCCAATGATATAACCCCTGTTTTCACTATATTTGATGTTGGTCTAATTTGAGGAGGAGAAGGGGAAAAACAAAATGTTTAAATAGGGATACAGGTGGACCCATTGCGACAATGAGATGCACACTATATTGAAAAACAAACTTTACAATTTAGACAAGGAGGGGAGTGTAGTTGTGGAGGTGGGAGGCAAGGATGGTAGGGGAAAAACCAAGGAGGAGGCAACAATGCTTGATAAGAAATGTTCTCATCTACTGAGGGGCATCTGGGTTGGTTCCATATCTTAGCTATGGTAAATAATGCTGCAATAAACATAGTTCTGCTGATAGCTTTAGTATGGTCTTGTTTGTGATCATTCAGTTAAATGTCCAAAAGTGGGATTGCTGGGTCATAGGGGAGCTCTATGTCTTTTGAGGAAGCTCCATACTACTTTCCAAAGTGGTTGAACAAGTTTACACTCCCACCAACAATGCAATAAGGTCCCCTTCTGGCCACATTCCTTCCAGCATCTGTTGTTATTAGAGTTCTTGATTGTAGCCATTCTAACTTGGTTGAGGTGGAATCTCAATGTTGTTTTGATTTGCATTTCTTTTATGGCTAGAGAGGATGAGCGATTCTTCATGTGTCTAATGACCATTCTTATTTCCTAGATGCATGAATCAAGAAAATGTGGTATCTATACACAATGGAATTCTATGCCTCCATCAGAAAGAATGATATCACCCCATTTGCTAGGAAATGGAAAGACTTGGAAAAAAATTATATTAGGTGAAGTAAGCCAGGCCCAAAGAAACATAGGTCCCATGGTTTCCCTTATCTGCAATAACTAGTGTATGTATGTCTGGGACAAGCAGGAAAGGTCAGATGATGTTAAGCAAAATGAACCCCAAGATAGGGACACAAGTGGCTTTTTCTTCCTTGCTATTATTTCTAACATATTTATAAGGTACCATGTGATTTTTTTTTGTTGCTTTGTATGTTCCTCCCCCATGGTATAACCCTTGTTTTGTATTTGATGTTGGTATAATTTGGGGAGGGGAAGGCAAAAAATAAATTGTTTAAATAGGGATAGAGATTGACCCATTGCAACAATGAGATGTACAAGATGCTATGTCAAAAAATGGAACTTTAGGGGGCTGGGAAAGTGGCTCAGTGGTAGAGCGCTTGCCTTGCAAGCCTGAGGCCCTGGGTTCGATTCCTCAGCACCACATAAGCAAAAAGAAAAAAGCCAGAAGTGGTGCTGTGGCTCAAGTGGTAGAGCGCTAGCGTTGAGCTGAAGAGATGAGGGACAGTGCTCAGGCCCAGAGTTCAGACCCCACGACCGGACCAAAAAAAAAAAAAAATGGAACTTTACAATTTAGGCGGGGGGCGGGGGAGGTAGCTGAGGAGGTGGGAGGGAGGGGATGGTAGGGAAAAAACAAAGGAGAAGGCAACAATGCTGGATAAGAAATATACTAATTATTTTGTTCATGTAACTATAACTGGTCTGTATAGTATTTTCACAATAAAAACTTATTTTAAAAAAAGAAGGAAGAGAATGAGACAAGCCAAATTAGAGCTCACAAACTAGTGCTCTCAAATTCAGTGAAAACAATTTTCACTGAAAACTGAAGAAAGAGAACACTACAATCTGTTAATGACAACAAGAAGACATCTTCCAGCAAAAAATCTCTATTTCATTTCTGGTGGCCTACTCCCCTCAGTAACAGGACAGGCTAACCACAATACTGACCAGTGAGGGTGCAGAAAACCATAGTCCACCAGCACAACTATGTTTATCGCAGCATTATCTACCATAGCTAAGATAGGAACCAAACCAGATGCCCCTCAGTAGATGAATGGATCAAGAAAATGTGGTATATATACACAATGGAATTCTATGCCTCCATCAGAAACAATGACATTGCCCCATTTGTTAGAAAACGGAAAGACTTGGAAAAAATTATATTAAGTGAAGTAAGCCAGGCCCAAAGAAACATAAGTCCCATGGTTTCCCTTATTTGCAATAACTAGTACATGTGTAGGACAAGCAGAAAAGGCCAAAAGCTACGTACATATGACCATATAAGATGATGTTAAACGAAATGAACCCCAAGATAGGGACACAAATATCTTTTTTCTTTCTTTCTTTCTTGGTATTGTTTCTAAGGTATTTGTAATGTACCATGTGATTTTTCTGTTGCTTTGTATGTTCCTCCCCCACAGCATAACCCCTGTTTTCACTGCATCTTGTAGATACACTTCTCTAATTCAGGGAGGGGAAGGGGAAAAACAAAATGCTTAAATAAGAATACAGATTGACCCACTGTAACAATGAGATGTACAAAACACTATGTTGAAAATGAACTTAACAACTTTGGCTGGGCAGGGGAGGTGGTAGTTGTGGAAGTGGGAGGGAAGGGATGATAGGGGAAAAAGGAGGAGGCAGCAATGCTGGATAAGAAATGTACTCATTACCTTACATATGTAACTGTAACCCTTCTGTACATTACCTTGACAATAAAATTAAAATGTTCATGATAAAATGAGTATTTAGAAAAAACTAAATTATCTCTCACTCTATACAAAAATTAACTCCATATAGATCAAAGATCTTGATATAAGACATGAAACTTTGAAACTACTACAGGAAAACATGGAGAAAACACTAGAAGATATAAGCACATGTAATTATTCTTTCTGAGTTTGACCTCCATTGTCCAGAATAATAACTGTTAACTGAATTAACTTTAAAAGTTCCTGAATAGCAAAAGAAACATTTGTCTGAAACCAAGGGAACTATACAGAATGGGAGCTGTCCACCAGTTATTCAATGGAGAAAGGATTAATATCAGAATCAAAAATTAAAAACAAACAGTAAAAGGAGAAATAGCCAGCAAACTGAATAGACAGTTCTCAGAAGAAGAAGCACACATAGCCTTAGTCATAAAGAAAATGCAAAATCAAAAATATACTAAGATACCATCACACCCCAAGTCAAAATGCCAATCATTAACAAAGCTAACAACAACAAATGCTATTAAGGACATAGGGGAAAGGAATCCTAATACAATGTTGGTAAGAATATCAACTAATGCAGCCACTATGGAAATCAGTATGGCAGTCCCGCAAAAAAAAATAGAGCTAACTTATGATCCCACCATATCACTGTTGGGCATTTATCCAAGGGGTTTAAACTAAAATACATGAGAGAGGCCAGCAGACTCATGTATTCTGTTCACAAGAGTCAAATAGTGGAATCAGTCAAGTTACCCAACAACTAATCAATAGAAAGAAAATAATGTTCATACATTACTCTGTCATAAAGAAAATGAAATTCTGTCATTTGCAAGAAAATAAGTAGAACTAGAGATCATCATGTTGAACGAGATAAGCCAAGCTCAAAAAATATACCAGATACCACATTTTCACTCATTTGTGGCACAGAGATCTCAGAGATACACATTCATACAGACATATACATCTATACATCACACATGCACGTGTGCATGCATCCATACATGCAGCAAATGATTGTAACTGTTGGACTTTGGGGATGTGGAGGGTGAAAGATAACAGTGAGAGAAAAACAGAAGGAAGGAGAACAATAATAAAATACACTGTCTCTCCATAAAGACTCTACACGGAAATTCACTGAAAGCTGTTTAATAATAGAAGGGGTAAGATGGACAGAGAACAAGAAAATAGTAGCAGAGTTAATCTGACTAATGTACATGCATTTATGAAATACCATAGTAAAGTAAATCTTCTTTGGGGTTTTTTGTGATTTGTTTATTGCTTTTTAGTTTTTTCTCAGTTGTGGGGTTTGAACACAGGGCCTAGTCACTATCCCTGAGTTCTTTTCTGCTCAAGGCTAGCACTCTACCACTCTGAGCCACAGCTCCATTTCCGGTTTTCTGCTGATTAATTAGAGGTAAGAGTTTCATGGACTTATGTAAGATGATGCTAAGTGAAATGAACCCCAAGATATGGACACAAGAGGTCTTTCTTTGTTGTTATTTTTAATGTACTATGTGACTTTTTTGTTTCCTTTGTATGTTCTTCCCTCTATGGTATATCCCTGTTGTCATTGTACTTGATTTTGGTACCCTACATCTTGTATATACATTTGTCTAATTTGGGGAGGGGAAGAAGAATAACAAAACACTGAAACAAGGACACAGGATGACCCACTGCAACAATGATACCCACAAGACACTATATTGCAAATGAACTTTACAACTTTGGGAGCAGGGAAGAGTAAGGGAGGTGGAGGAGGGAAGGGATAGTGGGAAAACAACAAGGGAAGGGGTAATAATGCTTGACAAGAAATGTACTCATTACCTTACTCATGTAACTGCAACCACTCTGTACAGCATCTTTACAATAGAATAATTTTTTAAAAAAAGAGTTTCATGGACTTTTTACCTGGGCTGGCTTTGAACCAAAATCCTCAGATCTCAGCCTCCTGAGTAGTTAAGATTACAGGTATGAACCACCCATGCCCAGCTGTGAACCTTCTTTGTTTTTTGTTTGTTTGTTTTGTCATTGTGGGGCCTGAAGTCTGGGCTTTGGCACTGTCACTCAGCTCTTCAGCTCAAGGCTAGCACTCTACCATTTGAGCCACAGTGCAACTTGTGAATTTTTCTGCCTCTGTGGTGCTGAGGAATTGAATCCAGGGCCTCATGCATACAAGGCAAGCACTCTACCACTGAGCCAACTTCCCAGCCCTGAACCTTCTTTGTAAAATTAATATATACTAACAAATTATAGGAAAGTAAAACAAGCTTTATTGAGGATGGGTACCAGCAGTGGAGAGGGCCAGTAAATAAATAAGAAATAGCCAATTAAACTGTATATTCAAATCAACATTTACTATCTGAAAATCTTTTGAAAAAAATAGGTATTTTATTGCAGAATATAGATCCACTAGAAGCCAAATCTATAGCAACTCAAACACTAATTGTACATTTCAATACGTGATTTATACTTCTTTTAGTTTATTTGTTAGTATCTTTAGTTGTACAAAGGGGTTTCAATTCAACATGAAGTGACTAATTTTTAATACAAATGTGCCTTCATCATAAGAGCAGCTATAACTGTTTCTTCCAAATTTAGTTTGCCCAACCACCTTCTGTATATTTTCAAATAATGACCACGAATGATCTAGTAAGGAAATGCTTACAGATACAAAAATATCAAAGGTAAGTTCAAAGTGACTACCCGAAGGTCAAATCAGCTTCATATGCTTCTCTTTTGGGGTGGGAATGGCAGGTACATTTCTGTTTGCCCAATATAATGATTTATCTTCTATTGAGTCAACTGTTAGGTTCTACATAAAATTTATATTTTGATAAATGAAAAATAAACATATGAATCACAGCAGGGATCATGATTTTTATGGAGTAAAAGTACAGGTGTTCATTAGAATTCAGGAAACATAAAAGTTGTGGGGTTTTTTTAAATTGTTTTTGGTTTTTTGCCAATATGAGAGGGAGTTTCCACAACTAAAAGCATCGGAGAGAACATAGCATGGGGTTCTTGTCCCTTCATCTGTTCAGCTATGAGGCTCAATCTGCTAGCACTGTGGAAGGATTCCAGGATACCACACAATAATAATCATAATCATTATTATGTTTGGAGACAAGATGTCCCTTTTACTGGTGAAAATAATAAAACTCCTCAGGGAAGTTGCACATCACATTGTAAATTATTTCTTTTAGCAACAGTGTTAAGTCTTCTTAATGACAATTTCTTTTTCTCCTCCAAAGAAAATGCAGTTCAGAGTATTCACTATAGGTGCAAATAAAATTACAAACTAGAGACGATTTTCTGAGTAAGAGCTACTTTGGAAAGTAGGGATATGTTGGTTCTTGAGTTATTTCTGAGAGCAATGGAAGGAAGGTGATTATCACTGGCATTCTGCTCCAGACCTGGATGGGAATCAGGGCAAAGTAGATGGAATCACAGTCCATTAAGTACCCTTAGTTCTCAAGGGGCAACAAGGGGTCCATACATGCTCTCTGCTTGTCTTTGTGACTCCTGACTTCATAAAACCCCTGTGGAGGGCTGGGAAGATGTATCAGTGGTAGAGTGCTTGTCTTGCATGTATGAGGCCATGGATTGCATTCCTCAGCACCATGTAAGCAGTAAAAGCCAGAAGTGGCACTGTGGCTGAAATGGTAGAGCACTAGCCTTGAGCGGAAGAGCTGAGGGACAGCGCCCAGGCCTAGAGTTCAGGTCTTACGACCACCACCACCAACAACAACAACAACAACAACAAACTCTGTGGTTTTACAGACTGTATGGCAAGAGCACATGGCCACAACCTCACTCCCACCCTCCGATGAAAGTCCAATTTCTCAAACACGCATTCTGCATTTGAGGTAGCTGCAGGGACAAAGGGAGCAAGGATAGCCCATTGTCTTATCTGTGTCTATCAAAAGCATTAGCAGAAAGAACTGTAGGACAGAATAATAATTTCTTAAGTGGGATAATTAACTACTCTTCCAGTAATATATTATGGTTTCCTTCAACTTGTTCCATGATGCTTCACCTTTCAGTTCCTAAGATTTCTGTGTTAAATGGGCACTTAGATTAGATAATCTCAAATGTTCCTTTTAAACCTAAAATCTTGTCATTATATATATTATATATCTAATTCTCATATCATATTCTGACTCATAAAGTTCTCACATACCATTTTCTTAGTCAATGGAAGTCTCTCTTAGAAGAGATTTGCAAACCTATAACGCTGTTTGGGATGGTCTGGGAAGCCCAATAACTTGTAAAGATAATAATTTCACTATTGTCCAAGAAAATTCTTCATAGGATTTCTTCAGAGCAGTAAAAGAAGTAATAAGAATCAGCCAGGTGCTAGTGGCTCATGCCTGTAGGTAATTTTAGTTACTCAGAAGACTGAGATTTAAGGATCATGTTTGGAAGCCAGCCTGAGCAGGAAAGTCTGTAAGACTCTTATCTTCAATAAACTACCAACAAGCTGGAAATTGAGCTGTGACTCAAAAGGTAGAGCCCTAGCCTTGAGCAAAAGAATCTCATCAGAGACAGTGCCCAGGCCCTTAGTTTAAACTCCAACACACACACACACACACACACACACACACACACACACACACACACACACACACACCAAAAACAATTAAACAATATATACTCTCAGGTAAATATGCAATTGATCAAGTTACCAAGAGAACATTTCATAACAGTCTCATTTGCCTGAAAAGAAGGAAGAAGTATAGGGATAGGATCTGGAAAAGTGGACCCTATGGACCAGTGCTACAAGGAAAGGGAACAATTGTAGTGGTTAATATTATAATTATATTATGAGATACAGTCTTCATTACATTATCATTGGCCTTTCTTGGAACCAAGGCCTGAACTGTTCACAATTAACGGCTCCTCTCTGTACAATGAACTTCTATTTTTCCTTCTATTGACATAATGCACTAAATCTCCCAGAACAGCTCATATGTGGGTAGTTTATCACTAAGCCCTTTCAGAATACAGAGAGCAAATAAAGCTCTTTAAATACAACATAAATAAAGATAAGGGTCTGCCCACAAAAGAACTGGATCACGTGCTGTGTAATACACTATAAGTCGCAGACTTTTAGGCCAAGAAGGTGAGAAAGTCATGACCATACATACTCTCTGCTGGTCTATGGGCCAAAACAGTGCCCAACCCTGAGAAAGTTTTATGTACCTGAAGTGAAAGATGAAAATAGAAATAATGTAGCAAGTTTTTAAAATACTTAATCTACTCAATTTGTAAAGGTCAGTGGCTTATTCTCAGACCATGTCCCTCCTCCATTTGGCAATTAAAGATCTGTTCTTTATCAATTGTTTGCCTCATCACTTTTCTTTTTCAATTTTATTGATCCAGCATAAAATGCAAATGCCTGAGAATCACTCAGAGAGTAACTCTTTATGTGTAAAGACTGACCACAATTTGCCAAAAACTATATAGATCACAGAGTTTGGCTGTTTTGAAGCAGCAAAGAATTGATCGCTTCTATAGTCTGTCCACGGACAAATATAGTGAAACTAGAATGTGAAGCTGTGAACCTAAATATCCAAAAGTTCCAGTTGTAGAATAACAATTAATGGGGATGGCATACAATTCCTGCAGAGAGGTGAGTACACAGAGCATACCTGTGTTAGAATAATGGCACCGCCAGTAAAGTTGGAATTCATATGCCAAGATGTTCACCATGTTCCAAGAAAACAAAAGGCTTCCACAGTGCCAGAAGAACAAATATGCAAGAATTGTGGTGGATCTCAAAGTCTGAAATCAAATACCTTCTACTCATGTTAAGGTCTTGATTAAATAATAATAAAGCGAAATACTCTCAAATCAATTCAAAGATTTCCACCGGGCAAATAGGACCCACACATTTGTAATAGTATATTTAATGTATGAGCATACATATTATATTTAGAGGTAACAGGAAAGGAAATGCAACACAGTTATTTTTTTTCTTGCTAAGGCATTGACATTTAGACCTGAACTATTTGTAACAGCACTCAGCTGTTCAAGCGTGGTCAGATGTCAGATAGCTGTAGAAGCATGATTCTGAAAACTGAAAAATCTCAGTTGGGGAAAACACAAATGGTATGCTTTATCCACCTTGCTTAGAGAAAGAGCTGCTGGTGACAGAGTTGGAAGGCAAAAATTGCAGTGTCAATTTTTGAAGTAGTGTTGGTAGTGATTCCAGTGAAGTTGGGAGAGGTGGAAGAGAATGATGAATGGAGCGAGAATGATCAAGATGCATTATTTACAAATAAGCATGTTGTATTGAATACACCTCTTAAAGATAATAAAATAAATAAAGATGGTCCAGGCAGAGAGTGCAAAAAATAAATAAATATATAAAGCTAAACATCTAATTTCTGAGTGGGACCAGAATACAGGAAATAGGGTTTGTAAAAATAACTCACATGTATCTACTGGTGAAGCCAAAATAAAATTTAATTGTAGCTTAGGAAAAAAAGCGTAAAAAATATATTCAGTATATTATTATTATACTTGCAGTAATGTTAAAATGTCAAAGTCTCCCAGAGTTCACAGAGTTCTATGAAAAGCTATATATTACAAGTAACAATATGGCAAACATTTGTTTACTGTATTTGTTTAACAAACCAGACATAATTTTAATGAAACCAAGAAGGGAATTGATGCATGGAGGTAACTGTGACATTAAAATTGGCCCTAAAATGTGAACTATGAATAACATTCTCAAGTAATAAATATATTAAAATAAGTAATGTGTTCTAAAAGGAAACTGGTTTCCTTTCTCTCCACTGTCTTGTTGCCCATAGTCTTGTGTTTCAGGTGATCTTTAGTGGCTGTTCAGAACAGGGACCAGCAACATTATATTTGACAACACATTACTACTCCTGCAATGTTCTTCTATGTGGACTCTCTCCAATCACCAAGTGCCCTCACAGCCTTTATTTTTAAAAACTGGCATACCCTCTAATTCTCCCTCTAATTCTGTACACCCATCTCATTTATTCACACAATAGGATATAGCCATAACCAAAAGCCAGGTGATTTATGCAAGCATTTTATCAGGGATTACATCAAGGATAATCTGAGATTACAAAGCATATAAATATTACTCTCTAAATACAATCCATTAATTCCATTGTCTTAAATATAAATATTTCTGCAGAAGCAAAGTTGTAACTGTTAACATTCAATCTTCACTGAAAACAATCCATTACCTAGGCTAAATGGACCAGAGCAATGAAAACAGCATCAAGTACCCGGACCTGTTGGTACATTTGGTCCCAAAATCCTGACTATACAGACAGAGAACACAGATCACTGACTCCATAATCAAATTAAACTTTCCCTGAACTACAAACAGTGTGCCACAAGCAAACTGTGGCATTTCTGTCCAGAAGGCCTTTCTTGCCCAATTACATCCATCTCACCCCAAGCCTATGATTACTGGAGCCTGCTGAGGATCAAATGTTAAAAAAGACATGTACTCTTTACCAGACCTTTGTAACTGTAACCCCTCTATACATCACCTTTACAATCAACATAAATTAAGCAAAACCAAGAAAATAAGATGCAGTCCAAAAAGGAGGGCCGGCAGGACTTGTCCTGTTGTCCTCTTACCCTTCCCTATGTGGCCAGCCACTTCCACTGTTTTGGACTACCTTGTTTGGAGTCCTCTTTGCTCATGTGTTTGGTTATGAACTTTTCCTCCTGAGGTTTGCTCAGGACACGACAGGATCCGGAGGTGATAAAGAATAGTTTTAAGGTAGTAGAAATCAGAGGATACATTTAGGCATTAAAAACAAAACAAAACAAAATTACCTAGGGAGCTGAGGATCCAATGAGTACTTGTCTAGCAAGCATGAGGCCCTAATTTCAATACCCACCTCCACATAGCACATATATATTTATGTAAATGTCATAATGAAACCCCCTTGTACAAATAATATATGCTAATTATTTAATCTTTTTTTTAAAAAAAGCTCCTAGGAAAAGGAGAGAAACATGAAGATCTTTCCCAACAAGGCCTTTGAGAACCTCTATTCTCTACTATCATCACAATCACATTCCTCAGACATTCTCTAACATACTAGAATTTGGGATATTTCCCTCAATCCTTAAAACATGTCACATTTCACTTTTTAAGTCCAGGTCTTTTCTTTTACTGAAATAAATATCCTTATTTTCCAAAAGGATTTTTAAAATTCTAATTAAGGTAATGCTAAGAAATACTCCAACTTAATCTTTTAAATTACACATATCATATATATATAAATTATATGGTAGGGATTTCCCATCATTGAGTTGGTAGTAGATAAGCTATCTGGCCATGAGCAATTCTACATATGATATTAAGCATGTGTGCAATTGGAAATGGCAGAGGAGAAAGACTAGCATTCCAGCAGCTCTAAATTTATTCTTCTTTTAAGAGTTGGGTTGTACTGAATCTGTCATGTCTATCAGGCACCCAGATCAGAAAATCCATTACATAGTTGCCTATATAAATCGAGGCAAAGATAACATCTCAAGCAGATATATTAAAACCTAAAGGCTTAAAATGGATTAGATCACCCAGAGGAGAAGAATACACAAGTGAGTGGATGGAAGAAAAGAAGGGAAGGTGAGAGGGAGGGAATAAAAAGGAAAAAATACACTCACATGCCAGAAAATAACTGTTTCCTGAGGAGAACTGAGGTTCCTTATAGAAAGAAATACAAACAAAGCCTGGCCCATCTGGAATATCCCCTCAACTTCACCAACATGCCACTATGACGCGACAGGTAGCGTGCTAAGGGAAGGGCATCAACAGAACAATGAAAGGGAGACTCTCTCCTGAACAGCACAAGCAGCAAGAAAGGCATATCAGACCGTGATATATAAGAACTAGCATGTATACCAGGAGGACAAAAAGAAGAATTTGGCCTGAGGAAAGAAATCAGAAGAAGTCTCAGGAGTGACAAGACACTTCAACTAGATAGTGAGAAAAAGTGGACATTCACTAAGAAGGTAAGTGGGAGAGGGAAAACTTCAGATAAAGTGACTATTTTCTAGGATTCCCTCTCTGCTCATTCTCTAGGATTCCCTGTCCTCAGTGACTAAACTATCAGTGATCTGAACTAGACTTTTAAACTACTGCAGAGATTTTTCAACAGTTGTCTCCAGCTCATCTCCTACTTGAGCATCTGGAGAAGTGACCTACCAAATTTACACAGGCAACAGAAAGGAATTATACCAGGGTGAGCCTTACAAGTACAGACCAAAGGGAGAGGAGATAAGAAAGAGTAACACAGACCAGAGAAATTAGATCAAACTATATAATGAACATGCATGAAAGTATCACAATGAACTTCTGTATAATGCACATAAGCTAATAAGAAGAAAAGAAAATGTGTGGATCATCATTATGACCAATTGCTTGCCTACACATTCCAAACCCAGTAAGTAGGTAGAAAACCTCACCAGCTAGCCCAAGCTTAACATTTCATTATATTCTACGAACTGATAAAATCCAAGAATTATGCATTCAATTTTAAACCAACTGTTTTCAGGAATGTATAGAATTCTTTACCAAGCAACAAGATTTTTACAAGACAGTTCTTATTCTTACCTCCATGGGAAAAGCTTTGAAATTAACGGTGTGCTCAGAACCACGCTGGTTTTCTCTTCCCCAATGAAACCTAACTTCATACAGCTCAAATTCATGCCCTTGGGGCAATGGTCCTCCAGACAGAACTGAAAAGAGAAAATAAGTTTTACTGAATTACATCTGTGTATTGGCCTGGCACGACATGCTATCTGGGTTTGCCTAATATTTTTGTTCTGGTTATTCTGATACAAAGAGCCTAGAAAACTTGGGGATGATAATACATGTGTTTTAAGATCTTTATATTTTCAACAGAATTAGACAAAGAAAAGAAATTTTTCCTTGAGACTTAAGCTTAGCAGACTGGAAGATATTCTGAGACTCAAACATGTGGCTATAGACCTATCAATAAACCAAATTGTGTATTTATATTATCTGTTGATCCTAGCTGGGTTCCAACTTAGGTAACAGACTTAGGCTAACAAAATTAACCAAGAAAAGAACTAATACAAAGTCAATCTGTGTATTACATACAGTGCAAACAAAATAAAATTATGATAAATTATGACAAATAACAATACTCAAATTATTAAAATCAGTTCCACAAGGTACTGTCCCTATTCTGAAAATAACACAGAACTCTGTCCCAAACCAGGGCACACTAAAAGATACTGAGAATTACATTTGGAAGAGAATCTGTCTTTAAGTGATAAAGAACATTTTAAAATACTTATTGATGGTATAGGTAAAAGCTTTTATTAAAATGTATTACAAACAAATGGCCACTCTCAAAACAAATAAACATTGTTTCATCCTGAACATTTCTCTCCAATTCTAAAACAGTATCAGCTAAGAATTTAAAGTTGTTTTCAGTCAAAAAAAAAAAAGCTTCACCAATAAACACTCTATTGCTGCACACACGTGGGTGGCCATTTTTGAATAACAAATTCCAGATTGCTCTATTGAGAACAGGTGCTTGTCTACCCCCAAATACAAAAAACAAAAACAAAAACAAAAAAACAGATGCAGAAATATTTGTTTGCTTGGTTGCTTCTTACTCAGTGTCTTATTCTAGATAGGCTTTAAGGATTCTTATGTCAATGTACATACAATACATTTAGAATGCATAAATTAGCACAAGGAAGTAAGGCAACAAAGAGGCAGAAAATGGATGGAGAAATAAGCCTATCACACAAGGTGAAGGTGATGAAGTCCTTGTGAGAGGTGTCTCCCAAATTTGTTTCTTAGCTTTCTATGGGCTCCAATAGAAAGAAAAAGTGTCCACTATAAAAAACAATTTAATTCTTCATTTTAGCTCCTTAAAATTCACCTCAAGGGGAAATGAGGTAAAATGCAAGGGAGTTACAATAAGCATAAGATCATGTTACAGAATCGCATAGTTCTTCCTAATGTTTAACCTAATTTACATTAAGAAAATTAAAAACACAAAAGGATCAATGTCAGCATCCTCAGAAATGAGAAGAAAGGGGGGCTGAGAGGGTTAATTCCTGTGGCCTGACCCAGTCACCCACCAAAGAACCTGCAACTGATTTATGTCCCAAGTAGGACTCGGGGACAAGGAAACCCAAATTCAATATCTATGAACATGAACTAGAAAACAATGAATTCTTTAAGCCTAGATTTCTAAACTGCAGTTCCTCTGCTCCTATTTTCTAAGACAATCAAAACAATCAAATACATGGATCAAGAAAGTTTATAGACATTCACAACTGCTCTAGAGGCTTACTCCATTTTCCTCATCTGTAAACATCCAAACTGTGGGTTTAAGAATGCGTGTGACTTTTTTTTTTCTAAGCAGATGTCACAGTCTCTGAATATACTCACCACCACTCCAACACCTTGGTTTTCCAAATTTGGTCTTAAGAAAAATGGGAAAGGAGACTATGAATCTACCCACTTTGTACCTTATCATCCAAATCAAAAAGAGGAAGAGGAGGAGAATATTTAGAATCTCACATCGCATCCACCTGCTTCATCAGAAAGAGAAAACACCCTTAACTCAGTATTATGCACAGCATAAACCAACCTGAGGCTTCAGGGGTCATTTCTATACTTCTCAATTTTTAGGAGAAGGTTGTAAATTTCTCTTAGAGGAGGTTTGGTTGCATGTTACTACAAGAAAGGAAAAGGAAGAGAACAAGGAAGAGGAAGAGGAAAATGATGAGAAAGAGGAAGAGGAGAGGGAGGAGGAAGAGGATGAGGAGGGAGAAGGGAAAGGAAGAAGACGGAAAGGGATAGGAGGAGGAGGAGGAGGAGGAGAAAAAAGAAAAGAAGAAAAAGAAGGGCTGGGAAGGTGGCTCAGTGGTAGAGCGCTTGCCTTGCATGCATGAGGCCCTGGGTTCGGTTCTTCAGCACCACATAAGCAGAAAGAAAAAAGCTGGAGTGGCGCTGTGGCTCAAGTGGTAGGTCGCTAGCCTTGAGCTGAAGAGCTGAGGGACAGCGCCCAGGCCCAGAGTTCAGGCCCCATGACCAGACCAAAAAAAAAAAAAAAGAAGAAGAAGAAAAAGAAGACTATGATGGTAACAATGACAACCACCACCACAAAATGTGAAATAGGAAAGAGGATTTTAAAAAAATCTCTCTCCAAGTCCCTTTATTCAATATACTCAATGCACACACACACACACACACACACACACACACACACACACACACACACACACACACACACACACACACTTTCTAAATCTGTTATGTAACAGTCTACTAGTACTTTCTTGCAGAAAAGGAAAATACACCTAACCCTGACAGTGATTTCAGGGGAAGAGAAAGAAACTCATGTTTCAAAAATACATTTCACAGCTGGGCACCACCAGTGACTCACATCTGTAATCATAGCTACACTGGAGGTTGAGATCTCAGCATAACAGTTCAAAGCCAGCCCAGGCAGAAAAGTCTCCAAAACACTATCTCCAAGAACAAGCAAAATGCCAGACTGCAGATGTGGTGTAAAAAAAAGCCAAATGAGAACAAAAAGCCTTGAGTTCAAGCCCCAGAATCAGCACCCAAAAATATAAAAACCCAAAATCCCACAGGATCAATGCCAGGGTTTGTTTTTGTTGTTTTGTTTATTTTGCTTGCTTAGTTATCAAGTCTCAATATGTATTCTAGGCTGGCCCAGAACTCTCAATTGTCTTGCCTCTGCCTTCTGAGTACTGGGTTTATAGGCCTGTGCCACTATTTCAGCCCCAGTATGTCTTTAAAAGCAATAAAACACAAGGGATGCCTATAATCTCAGCTACTCATGAGGCAGAGATCAGGAGGACAGCAACTTAGGCCAAGCCACACAACAAAGTAGCAAGACCCTCATCCCAACCAACTTGTCAGGTATGCTATGGTAGGACATGCCTATCACCCCAACTTGAGAGGCACAGGTAGGCCAAGCCCTGAGCAAAAGCACATATGAAAAATAAATCTAAAGGGCTGGGGACATGGCTTAGGTTGTAAAGCACCTGCCTAAAAAGCACGAAGGCCTAAACTCAAACCCCAGTATTGCCAAAAATAAATGAATAAAAGCAATCATGCCTTTAGCTTAAAACTTACAGAGATCAAATTTTAAACATCTTGGAAATTTAAGTTTCGCAGATCCATGCATTGAAGAGAAGTTCGAAGCCCTAGAGGTCCATTTACAAATATTCCCAGTCATCTACTCCATTGGACCAAACACTGTATAGAACATTGGGGTTTTGATAAAATAGACAATATTCCTGATCTCATGGATCTTATGTTCTACTGGGCTGAAATGTAAGGTCATTAAAAAAATGACAAGACACTAAACTCAAAGTTTATGAGGTACTAAGTAAAAGCACTACCTGTTCATCTCCTGAGTGATTGTGTTTATAGACTAAAAATAAATCACAGCTCTGTTTTACCCATTTGGTCAGATCCTCTTAAGGCATTATTTTCCCCCTTTTAAAGCTTATATTCATAATAAAATCATTCATACTAAAAGATACACTCTTCCTCCATTACTGAATATCAGATTTTGGTGAGTGATATTTGGTCACTACAGGGCAGGTGTAATAGCAATAATAACATTACATCAAAAGAGCAACAGTGAAACAACATGCAGATTGTGCTGACCATAGGCTGGTTGTCCTTGGAATAACAAACTTGTAGAAAGAATATAAAATAAACTGATGACACTGCCATCACCTCCACTTCCTTAGATGCTTCTTAGGAGACATAGCCACACTCAATGGGAAAATACAATCAGGTCTCAAATGATGTTTGATCTTGGTTGTGTCTAGAAGGAACAACTGGTCTATGGAAGACGTATGCTTCTCATTGATTTTCTATGCTGTCTGTCCATATTGATATTTTGTGTAGTCCTTGGCAGAAAAATGTTCCCCACCCCTACTAATACTGTAGATGCTGGACAACATTGTATCCTTCCTCTCTGAATGTAAAATACCCATTTTATGATACATAGTAATGCCATGGTTTATGAGAGATATTTGTTATAAAGGTGTTGGTTGTGGATGAGGGGGATGTTTGAGTTTATCTCTTCTTTGTGTGCCAGTACTAAGGTCAAGGATTTGAACTCCAGACCTCATTCTAGGCTGGCATGATACCACTGAGCCATGCCTCCAGCCCTGTTTTTCACTAGTTATTTTTAAGAAAGGGGTCTCAATTCCTGCCTAAGCATGCACATCAGCCACAGTCAGCCTACTTTCAACTTCTTGTCATAGAGGGTATCACAGGCAGCTTTGCTTCTCTTCCACATGCTCTGGCCTGGTATCATGGTCTTCTCATTGTCAGCCTCTCAAATAGCTAGAATTACTGGCTTGATCCATTGGTTCATGGTGTATTTAGTGATGTCACTATAGAATTTTGCCTTTCCAAATGACAATTAAGGAACTATAAAAACCAATAGCAGGTACCACAACAGTATTAGATTCCAGTACACTATAGACCTACTCCATACAGACTAATAGAAGAACAATTCATCTTTAAGATTTGGCTTCTGAGTGATTTTGGATTTCTATATTATAGTCCCAAAGCCACAGATTTTTTCTGATGATAATCCATAATTTATTGTTTTGACTTGATTACTGTCTCCCATTCAATCAAATTTATTTCTGTTACTTAAACACAGTGTACTTACCAATAAAATATGTACCATTCAATATGTATGTGGTATGTGTGTGCACAAAAAAAGAAGCAGATTAAAGAAAGTGTCCAGATAATCAAGCTCCCCAGTTAGCTAACAATAAATAATACAGAATCATGAAAAAAGTCATCTCTGATATTTCAATAGACAGAAAATGCAGAGCCACTTTAGTGAAAATAATTCAATATATTTTGACGTCTATCTTTACATAAGTAAAGTTACTAAGAACCACTAGAAAAGTTTTCATGAAGGGGGTAAGTATGATTGATAATAATAATTATGTAGCCTAAAATTAGTATTGAAAATTATAAAGGTCCCAGAAGTAAAACTTTCTAATTAAAGTTTCTATATTAAGTTACAGTAGATGGCACAAATGACCTATCCTGATTAGCAATTTTTCTCACATTGATGACCTATTAAAAATGTCATTACTGTTTAAAAAATGTTGTGAAGATTAGAAGTACTTTGTCTTCAGATTTTAGAGATATTTCTTCCAGTACAAATTTTGGAGGCATATTTAGCACAAACACAACTTCCAAGTTATAGACAAAGTTATAATTCAACTTTTTGAATTATATACCTTAGACGTATATAATTCAGAGGTGAATGATTTTCATCCATGAATACTCTTTTCAATCACATAAATAAAAGAGCTTCTTCTCAGCCGGGCATGGGTGGCTCATGCCTATAATCCTAGCTACTCAGGAAGCTGAGATCTGAGGACATGGTTCAAAGTCAGCACTAGCAAGAAAGTCCATGAAACTCTTATCTCCAATAAACCACCAGAAAACCAGAAGTGGCGCTATGGCTCAAGTGGTAGAGTACTAACCTTGAGCTGAAGAGCTGAGGGACAGTGCCCAGACCCAGAGTTCAAGCCCCACGACAGGGAAAAAAAAAAAAAAGTCATTACTCTTGCTGGTGTGGTAGTACACACATATAATTCCATCACTTGGAAGGCTGAGGAAGAAGAATCTCAAATTTGAGGCCAACTAAGACTACATGGCAAGCCCTTGTCTTGAAAAACAAGATGTCATTACCTTTAATATACTGCTTGTAATCAGATGGAATGACCTGTCATGGAGCAGCCTTCAACAGTCTCATGCTTTCTCACTACCTGAATCTCACAACCCTCTGGTTACCATTCTGTGCTAAGACCCTCCTCGCAGCTTCACATTCTGGAACTGCAGTTAACTACAGTCAACCACAAGCTGAAAATGCCAAATGGAAAATTCCAGAGAGAAAAACAAAACCACATTCACATTAACTTTTATAGTATGTTATTAGAATTGGTCGACTGCATTATTTCTTATTGTTGTTAGTCTCTTGCTATACCTAAATTATATCTTCTCACAGGTATGCATGATAGGAAAAAAACAGGAGAGGGTTGGTGTAATCTCCAGTTAAAGGTTAGTGAGGACTACCATTATTATATTTTTATATTTCTGCTACTTGTCACACCATCACAAATATATTTTATTGTAATTTGCCTATGCACCTTAAATGTAGAAACGAAATGATCTCTATGGTGGCCATAACCAATTTCTACATGCTTAAGGTGACAACAGGGCCCACAGTCTGGCTAGGTCACCCCTAGAATGTGCTGACTGCCACTTTGAATATGCCCAGCTAGAAGGTCGGGGAACAGTGACAGAACATGAACCAAGACCCAGTCCAGGAGCTCCACCACTGCCTATCTCTTCAAGGACTCCGTCATATCTTCTATGCCACAGGGCTACTCACTGGAGTTCTATAAACTGAATCTCAGAAATTTCCATGTCACCCTTCCTCTTCCTCTAACAGGTAATAAATCAGGGCTATAGTCACTGAGTCTTTTGCATAAACCCTTAAACCAGCTCCCAAACTCTCACAGATCCAGTCTCATATTAAGGGATCCCAGGTTACCTTTCCTAAAGCAACACACTAGTTCTGACTTTATTGAAAATGTAGACAGCAGAGGTCCCTCATAACTGTGTTCCAAACCACCTCTGTGCTATTACCCATTAATTCCTTTTTTTTGGTCACTTGTGGAGGCTGAACTCTAGGCCTAGGCGCTGTCCCTCAGCTCTTCAGCTCAAGACTAGCACCCTACCATTTGAGCCACAGTGCCACTTCTGGCTTTTTTCTGCTTATGTGGTGCTGAGGAATCAAACCTAGCACCTCATGCATGTGAGGCAAGCACTCTACCACTGAGCCTACTTTCCAGGCCTACTCATTAATTCCTTTTATGATAACTGAATCTTCTCTTCCAGAAACACGACAGGACTTAGCTTCCCTGTACTATCTCTAGACCCTCCCACATCTGTCTTTTGTATGTTGTCCCTTCTGCCCACCACACCTCTAAGCTATTCACCCTTCAAGGATCATTTCAAGTGACACAAGAAGTTTCTCCACAACCCCTTCTCTAATATTTTCCACCAAAAATAATTTCCCCTGCTGTATTTATCTTTCATAACCTATCACAGCAACCTCACAGAGAGCAGGTAATAGGTCTGGTTTATAGTTACCTTATCCGAAATTATGTAACTTAAGGTAAAAGAAAGACTGTCAAATTCACCCTGCTAGTCAGAGGACACCAGTGAGCACCCATGCTTGAGGTCCAGGTTCTCTCCTAATAATGCATATAGTTCTCTTAGCTTGTGGGCTTTCTAAGTCCCCTCAGGCTCTACTGCCTCCCAGCACTGCAGACGAGACAGAGGGGCTAGAAGCTATTTATAGACTTTCCCTCCTGGTCATTTCAGTCATAGTATATACATGGCTTTAGAGATAAGTGAATTTACAAGTGGCAAGTAATAAGTAAATGCTGAGGGACTAGCACATAAGTTAAATGAACTAAATACATGTGAAAGGAAAAAATGGCAACTACAGGACAAATTAACAGCAGCCAGTATTTTCAATGATGTGATGTACAAGTATATTTGTCATGCATAGGTACAGAGTTCTAAAATAAAAACAGTCAACAATAGGGGAGATTACATAACTTTCTCATTGAGGAAAGGACTGTTCACACCTGAACTATTGAAGTCCATGTTGTCCAGCACCCATCAGAGGGTCTGTGACTGGAGGAAGCTGGCAGCCCAGCTACCCTCCAGAAACCCATGTCACCCAGAGGACTTACAGCAACATCCCCTTTCCTAAACCTAGATGCTATTTATTGGAAAAAGGACACTGAGCAGAGTAGCTTAACATCCACGTGGTACACTCACTGCCTGTGGGGCGTGTGCAGTATTGAGAAGAGAGTTCACCAGGAAACACTGAGAACCCTATTATTTAAGAATAATGGAGCGTGAAGAACTAGCAGAGAACAGGCAATTAAAATGTAAAAGAAACATCAGGAGACTGTGTCACAGGGACCAATAGTAGAGAAGGTTTCCCAAAATTCCATTCAACTTAAACAGAGTTAAAGTAAGAATTACACACTGGCCACTGGGGTGAGGGGGAAAGAGGACACCAGTGATCCTGGCCTGAGAAGTTTTAGCAGGTGAGGGTATGGGGAGGGGACAGGAGAGTTCAGCTCATGCCCATGAAATAGCTCAATTACAAATTAAGGCAATTTATCCAGATGGACTTCTATATGGGAACCAAATCATTAAAACTATGTTTAAGAAGCTATACTAAGTAAGCATAAGCATCAAATTATTATACAATTATTATAATATAATGGACTTTTAGGATAATTATATAATGGTTAATATAAAAAAGTGAAAAAGAAAGAAAACAAAGTAACCTCAACCACTGACAGACTCAAGAAGATCTGAGGTTTCAGTAGTATGGTAAGTATAAACTCCGTTTTAATTTCTCTCTTTTTTTTCCTTTCTTTCTTTTTTCTTTTTTTTTTTCTTTTTTCCGTCGGTCATGGGGCCTGAACTCTGGGCCTGGGCGCTGTCCCTCAGCTCTTCGCTTCAAGGCTAGTACTCTACCACTTGAGCCACAGCACTACTTCCAGCTTTTTCTGCTTATGTGGTGCTGAGGAATAGAACCCAGGGCCTCATGCATGCGAGGCAAGCACTCTACCACTGTCCAGCACTAATTTCTATTTTTTAATTAAAAATAAGTGTGCTGCCAAGTGCTAGTGGAGCACAAATGTAATCCTATCTACTCAAGAGGCTGAGGTCCAAGGATAAAAGTTCAAAGCCAACACAGGCAAAAAAAAATCCATGAGAGGTTTATTTCCAATTAACCTGCAAAAAGCTGGAAGCAGAGCAGTGGCTCAAGTGGTAGAGTACTAGCCTTGAGCAAAAAAACTCAGAGATAGTACCCAAGAGCTGAGTTCACGACCCAGAACTGGCATCACACAAAAAAATAGATGTGCTTAGTTATACAGTGCTTTTTACTTAAAATGACAACATGCTATAAATGAAGGAAATAGCTCCAATCACACAACTAGAACTATACTCCAGAATTCCAGTACTTATCACCCTCGCCCCCACTTCTCAATCCTCACTAAACAAAGGGCCAAAAATTCACCAGGGCAGAATGAACAAGAGTGGAAATAACAGCCTCAGAGAAATTGAGGAGTTGGTAAAGTGGACTCAAAGGTGGTAATTCAGCAAAACAAATCTATAGGCAGAGGAAGGGCAGAGGCCAGCAATGAATACCACTGACGCCAAGTGCTATGGTTTGAATGTTTGCATGCCCTCCAAAATGCATGTTGCAACTCAGTCCCAAATGCAACAACATCACAGATGGGAACTTTCAGGAGGTGATTCATGAAGTTACAGCCTTAAGAAATGGCTTCATGCCTTACACAGAAGCTCCTGTGGCCCTTTTTGCCCGTCTGTCAGATGAGGAGACAGCAACAAGGCACGATTATGAAGCCCAGTACAAGTCTTCATCAGATGCTAACTCTACAGCCAACTTGACCTTGGACTTCAGACTCAATTGTGAAAAATAAATGCCTATTATAACCTACCTTGCCTATGGTATTTTGTTATAGCAGACAAATGGATTCACATAGCTGAAAAGACTCAGGAGATAAAGACATCAAATATTTCCCCTATGGAAAAGTAAAGCAGGAAACTATAAGCAGGAAAATATATTTAAGGTCTTTAAGAGAATCTGTTATGCCTCTCCCTCCTATTCTTCATAGCCAAGAAACTACCTTATATTCCCTGACAGAGGAAAAATGGGTACCAAATGGTGATGCTCCTGATGATGGCCAAGAACCAGGTGTGAGCTAGCCCTCTACTCCAAACAAAAACAAAACCAAAAACAAAAAGTAGATACGTTCCAGGGAAATCAATGAGACCTGTGAAGAGGTCTCCACAAGAAAGTCAGGTACCATGAGGAACACCAGACCCCATGAGGTACACCAGACCCTGTGCTCAGAGCTTTTCATTCACTTTTTAGGGCCATTCTCACATACAAACAAGGAACCAAGATCATTACACATTTGATGAGACTCTCAGAGTCAAAGACAAGGACCAAAACAAGTATATGGAAGAGCCTAAAATAAACAGAACAGGAAAGAAGCAATATAGAAAAGAATGAAGAAAAGTTTCACAGTCATGAAATACTGAATGCTATAAAAAACAATTTTTTTGCCAGTACTGAGCTTAAACTCAAGGTCACAGGCTGTCCCTTTGCTTTGTCACTCATAGCTGGTGCTACTCTACAATTTAAGCCACACTCCATTTCTAATTTGATTGGGTTTGGGTTTTTTTTTCTGGTTATTTAGAGATCAGAGTCTCAAGAATTTGTCTGTCCTGTCTGGTTTTAAACCATGGTCTTTAGATCTCAGCTTTTGAGTAGCTAGGATGGTAGACATGAGCTATACAACTGGTGCCCAGCTTGGATCCCACAAGTTTTAATTTTTTTAAGTCACAGAACATCATATTTTAGAAATTAAAAATATGAAGCTCTGTAAGGTAGCACACACCTGGAAGCTCAACACTTAGAATACTGAGACAGAAGGATCATGAGTTCAGAGTGAGTGTGTATATATACATATATATACTTTGTGTGTGTGTATATATATGTATGTGTGTGTGTGTGTACAAGCAAGTAAGCAAGAATTAAAAGTGCAGGAAAAAAGCTGAAAGAAAATGGAATAACTTACTAGAAAATGGAGGAAAAGGAAAAGTAGGGGTAACTGAAAGAAATAAAAAGGACAGAGATAAAAACTGAGAAACATTTTTTTAGGCAGGCCTCAATATGTATGTAGTCCAAGCTGGACTCAAACTTGTAGTCCTCTTGCCTCTGTTCTGGGATTATAAGTGTGTGACACCATACGCATTTCTATAAACAAAACAGTACAAGAAATATATTACAATTTCGAGGAAATAAAAGACACAATTATCCTGATTAAAAGGACCCACCAAATGCCCAGCACATAGAATGAAATAAATACCATGCAAAAATCTGTGGCTATAAAATTTCAAAACAGAAGGAAAGGGAAAACTATAAAAGCTTCCATACAGTGTGCAGAGACGGACTGAAAGGCATATGGCCTTAGATCTTCCCAGCCCATGACCAGGGCCAGCAAAGTATACAAATGACATCCAAATGATGCTTGGAATCACTTCCAAGCCAGACGACCATCCAGGTAAATCAAGTCAAGCCAAGAAGTTTAAACACAACCTTGTGGACACATCAGATAGTCCTACACTTACCCTTCACTTACCCCTCTGTCCAGAAGTTCATGGAACATAAACCTTAGAACAAATGAAATAAGAAACTCTCCACAGTGAGGGAGTAGCCCTAAAGAGAATGAATCTACATTTAGGAGAGAAGAAATCTAATACTGGAGATAATCAAAAGACTTTACAGGTGTACTATCCTTGAAGGATCCAAACCTGGAGTTGTTTCACCATGGGGAAGAAGGAAAGACAAATTGGGAAGGAGGGAAAGTGGGAAAACAATTTGATGACTGTGAATGTGCTAAAAGATCTGTCATCTGTCAGAATGTTTAGTATGAATTTATAATAAATAGATTTAAAAGTTAATAAAAATATTTTTACAGGGGAAAATATTGCTTAATAAAAGAAACAGAATGTAGTCACAGCTGGAAAGAATTTTGACTCAGCTGGAAATAATAGTTTCATCAGAATACCAAAAAACTGATTATTAATCTGAATAGAAAGTATTTTAAAATAGGGGGCAATCAGGTGCTGGTGGCCCACGCGTATAATCTAGCTACTCAGGAGGCTGAGATCTGAATATGGCAGTTCAAAGCCAGCCCAGCCGGAAAGCCTATGGGACTCTTCTCTAATTAACCACCAAAAAGGCCAGAAGTGGAGCTATGGCTCAGGTAGTAGAGCACTAGACTTGAGCAAAAAATCCAGGGACAATGCCCAGATCACAAGCTCAAGCCCCAGGACCAGCACAAAAAAAGAGGGTACATGACAATGAGGGAACAAACAGAGTTATAAAAGACCTGTCATCATTTTCCAAACATTAATACCTAATATTTAAAGCTATCTTAACTATCAGAGTATAACTGCATAAACACAGCATTAAGGAATACGGAGATCACTATACATGAAGTAGCTAAAAAGGTACAAGTACTTCAAAGCACATGTCACTATTCACTAGTGACAGAAACTAAAAGTGGGAAAAATCAGATAAAACAGAGGTAGAGAGAAATACAGTAATATTCAACTATTTAAATTATGCCAGTTTCCATTTTCTTAAAGATACAACTCAAGAAATGACGGGGTAGTAAGGACTTAAAGAGAAGCTTAAGTAATCTAAAAAAAAAAAAAAAACTGATCAAAACATGTTTTTTAGTTAACTTTTTCAGTATGTAGAACCATCAAAAGGGAAGAAATCATGAGAAGCAGTGCCGGGTCTCTGAAGGATTGGAAGGTCTCTGAAGAGGCAAAGAATAGAGGTGGGGGTCCCATGTGCCCCGATCCGGCATAGGGAGAAATTCACATAGTTCTTCCCCCATGGTGAGGCAGGGCTGAATATACACTAGCTCAATGGGGATTTGCATTTAGTCATTATCTATTCTCTCAGTAATGGTTTATTAACATTTACATCGAACTTTAAAGAATTGTGTTTTCCCTAGACAATGAATCCTCAACAACTGTCAACCTTAATAACCAATACTCCTCCTGGTGTCAACAGGAAATGTGGCTTTGTTATATGGACCTATACAAATTTACTTGCAGAAGTACACACAAGTACTACCTTAAGATGCTTTGTATATGCCAGCATGGTGAATATTCAATAATTTTACAATATACTTCAAAAAATATAGAACGTCTGATCCTTGGTAAACATCCCAAAATTCTGATTTAAGTTCAAATGTAGGTTTGCTATTTCTCTTTGACTAAGTACATGTGATACCCAGAATCTCCTTAGGGAGCTCCAGCCGAGACAAACTCGGCCCAGCAGGGAAGACCATGAATCTATGACTATCTTGTAGAATCTAAATTCACAATGAATAAAAATTAAAATCCACAGTTGGAATCAATACTTGCCTTGCTTAGTATTAAACTTTTAAGATTTTATGGCTTAAAATGTCAAATTATCAATACAGATAATTTTTTCAAGCAGATGTTTGTATCTGAACATACTCTACTTTTACACTCTTCCCAAAGGTAAAGATTGTTAACTCTGAAAAGCATGATATTAATGTTGATTTTAAAAAAAAATAATTGCTTTCCTCCCCCTTATATTAAAGCTAGACATCAATTTCCCTGGAAACTATCCTCCACAAATCAGCTCGGATCCATGTCAAACAGGTTCAGATGGCAGGAGTAGGTGGTTTAAAAATAACTAAAAGCAAGAGCTTTGCCATTTAAATCTTTAGTGGAGCTTAGTGGAGTTGTCAGTGCTATTGTTTAGAATTCATCTTGCGTAGCAGAGAAAATTAAATTGAAAAGTTTGAAGATAAACCTGAAGAGCACAAAGTCCTCATCTTCCATTTCACGAAGTAGTAAAACAGAGAACAATGAGTGAAATAATGTCAGCCAATCAACAAAATGAAGAAAAGTAAAAGGTGTACATCAGTCCACCTACTTGCTAGACTTCCCTTATTTCACAAAGCACACATTCACCAGCTATGATGGATCCAGAATCATCATATAAAGCAAAGCAACTGAGATCTTCTTGATTTCAGCAGCCTTAGGAAACAATTCCCAAATTGCAAAGATGTCCTGAAAACATACCTATGTTAGTTCTACTTTTAAAGTGGCACAAGTTAAATCAGAGTTCAACTCCACCATGACCTCTAGTTTACAGAGCACACAAGTTTTCTAAAATACCTGATTTTGACTTCAGGATAACCTGAATGGTGTGTCCATCATTGGTGACTTCACAGTCCCGGCAGACCACATAATTTGGAGAAAGGCGGACATCCAGCAGCGAGGGGTCATATCTAGCTTCTCTGGAGTTTAGGTTAATAGGAGACTGGTATTCCCCATTGGCATCTGGAAACACCAAGCCCCATTCAACACCTAAGGCCAAAATGTAAAAAAATAAAAAAAAATTAAGAACAGATTTAACATGGAAAAACAAGTTTAAATGTTTCTCTGACCCTTAATATTACAAAGAGGATCTGATACAATTTCTGTATAGAAACTTAGATGACAAATGTACGAGATACTTTTGTTATGTAAGGAATGATCTAATCTTACCAAATAAAAGACACAATATCCACAATATCGTACACCAATGCAATATTCTATTCTTTTGTAGTTGTCCACTAGTTGTAACAGTCTATGGCTCTAAAACATTTAGTCATCTTTCAGTGATTAGAAAAGAAATCCCAAAAGTTTCTCCTTAAATTATGATCCATAGTTAGGAACTAGTTATAACTTTCAACATGCCCAAAACTGCCATTTTGATGCTAGTGGGCACCTTTAAAAAGAAATGAGACAGGATGTGAAGGGTAAACCAAAGGAGGAGGCTGCAATGCTTGGTAAGAAATGTACGCATTATCCTGCCCATGTAATTGTAACCCTCTGTACAGTATGTCCACAAATAAAATTAAATTAAATTAAAAAAAAAGAAATGAGACAGTAAAAAGTGTCTACATGTATACTCGTGTGTGTATTATATATATATATATACATATACATATGTGTGTATATATACAAAGCCATAATAAATTAAAATTCTATCTTCTATATGGCAACAATGGTTAGCTATTAGGCACCCTATGTTGTCAGGAAACAAGTTTCCTCTAAAAAGAAGCAGGAGGAGGAGGGAAGAAGAGGAAGCGGAGGAGGAAGAAGGAAGAAGAGGAGGAAAGAGAGAGAGAGGAAGGAAGGAAAGGAGGGAGGGAGGCAGGGAGGGAGGGAAGGAGGGAGGGAAAGAAGGAAGGAAGGGAGGGAGGGAGGGAGAGGAGGGAGGGAGGGAGGGAGAGGAGGGAGGGAGGGAGGAAGGAAGGAAGGAAGAAAGGAAGGAGGGAGGGAGGGAGGGAGGGAGGGGGGGAGAGAGGGAGAGGGGGAGAGAGGGAGAGGGGGAGAGAGAAAGAAAGAAAGAAAGAAAGAAAGAAAGAAAGAAAGAAAGAAAGAAAGAAAGAAAGAAGTAAGCCCCCTTTTGCCAAGCCCACAGATCGCTTTTGAAATTTAAGACTCGTTCAAGAAAGAGCTGATCATGTTAGTTGCCATTCACGAAAAAGATTAGAAAGCAAGAAACTGATCATCTCACTTAACACCGCCTCCGCAAAGTGTTGAGTAAGAGCCACCGCTGCCCTTCTTGGCAGCTCCGGGGCAGGAAGGCTGGCGCTGGGGACCGCAGCAGGTGCCACGGCGGCCCTCGGGCCGGCCAGCCCCGCCGGGCGCAACCGCGGGGCGCAACCGCGGGCGGCGCAGGGGACGGCAGGCGGCGGGCACACCTCCGTGGAGAGCCTCCCGCGGAGACCAGGCGGAGAGAGGGGAAAGAGGGGGCGCCAGGGGAGCCAAAAAAAAAAACCCTCAGCAGAGCGCAGTGCCCCGCGTCCTGCCCCAGGACCCCAGAACCCAAGAACCCTCGCGATCAGGGTTACCTTCCTCGTAGCCCCACTCCACGCCCTCCTCCTCTTCCTCCTCATCCTCCTCCTTCTCCGGGAAGGAGACGGAATCTTCAATGAAGCTCAGGTCAGCCATGGGAAGGCCGCGGGGCCGTGGGGCCGGACGAGCGCGCGCGTGGGAAGCGGAGAGGGCACGCGCGGGAGTGGGCAGGCGCGCGGGGGGACACGGGGGCGCACGGGCACGGGCCGGGGCGCCGGAGGGCGCGAGCGGGGTGTGCGGACTCCCGGTCCGCGGCCAGTCCAGCGACCCGTGCGGAGAGCGTGCGCGACTCCAGGCGCTGGTCCGCGGGGTGAGCCAGGAGAATTATAAACCCGGCCGGGGGTGTGTCCACCCGGCGAAGACACGCCCCCAGAGGACACGCCCACCTCGCTCGGCTGGCCGGGGCACCCGGGAGCGAGCTGCAGGAAACTGGCTTTGGAGCAGACCCGCGGACACAGGGTCCTCCGTGGCCTTTCCACGGGGCCGCCGGCACTTACTCCCGCTGCTGCTGCCCCGCCGCCGGCGCCGGGCTTCCCAGGTCCCACGGGTTGTCCAAGGTCAGCCCGCAGGACCCCAGAGCTGCAGCCAGAGCTCTCTCCCCTTCCTCAATTTCCTCCTGGCTGGAACTCCCTATAATAAAATTTAAAAGGATTTTCTCAGCGGACCTTAGAGTATTTACACTTTCATTCCTCCTCAGGGCACAAGGAAGAGGAGGATGGGAAACTTTCTAAGAGACTTGTAGTTCCTAAAAACACTTGAGAAAAAATTATAATAATTAATATCATGAAATAGGTACCATTTGGGGCAATTTTTGCAAGCATGACTGGTAAAGCAAAGCCAGGGCGAGACAGCAGTGCCAGGAGGTCGTTTGGTTCCATTTTACTTCAGAGGAGATTCATGTTCACCTTGCTATGTACACAACTCCCAATCAATCGCCCTGACAAGTAGTGTAAATAATGAAATGCACACATTACATAACAAGGAGGAACTTTTTCTGATCCAAAGAGGTCACATTGCTGCCTCTTAAGCCTGCTTTCCAATCCTGTGTGAAGAATGTCACCCGATCCCAGGTTCCATTGCCTGGGGGGAGGGCCGGCGGGGGGGAAAGCCCTGAGTATATTCAGTAACCCCTAAATTCCTTTGCTTTACCCTTGTAGAAGATACATGCATATAATAAGCCCCGTTTCAGGCCTTAGGTACAATTTCTATTTTCTATGCCCCGTGCATATGACAAAATGTCTTTTAGTAGTTGAGTACCCTGGTCTTACCCAAGCACAGCAGCCTAATGAACACTTTATCCCTCAGATAAGGACAGAGATCCAATTGGGAATTTTTAGATTCTGTGTGCTTCTATCCTCTTCTGCCTTCTAGACACCTTCACTTTAAAAAGGCACATGTCAGCCTAGTAGAAACTTCTCTAGAAACAGCATTGAGGCTGAAAGAGGAGGTAGAGACTTCAATCTACTATTTTCTGGAAAGTTAAGCTGAAATATTGAAAACTATTGATCAACTTTAGTTTTGAAGCTATGAATTTCAAGCATTTGGGTAGTAAAGTTGGCCATACCATTCAGAGAACTGAACCAGTCTATGACACTGAATTTGCTCTGAATTCCTTGCCTTGTTTTATATTATATTCTTTTGCTCTATATTTTGTGTCTAACCAGGGCATTGAACTCAGCACCTCATGTTTGCTAAGCACATGCTCTATCACTTACACCATAGCTCCAGCATCTTTTAATGTTGGTTATTTTCACAGTAAGGACTTGATTTTGATGTTCAGCCACCTGGGCTTCAGTCCTTGTATTTGTGCTTGCCTGTGTTAGTGGGGAAGATAGCCACCCAGCTATTGTGCTTCCTGTACAGCTGGGATAACAGCCATGTGCCTCCAGCAATAGCCTTAGTCAAGAGACAGTCCTCAAATTTTCATGCCCAGGCTGACCTCCAACCACAATCCCCAGATCCACAATCCCACAATCTCTGTCTCCCAAGTAACTAGGATTACAGGCTTCAGCCACATCTTGAGCTTGAGCCACTTCTAAAGCTGGATAAGTGAACATTCTCTTGTCTTTGCCTGAGACAGGCCAAAGTATTCTCTAAAGCCATAGCACTATCAAAACCTAACAACTATTTACCTACCCTTCAAGTTCCTCTAAAAGGAATATCTCATTTTTTTTCTTTTACTGGGAAACTTTTTTGCAATGGTGAGTTCTTTTGAATTTTCTTTTTCACATTATTCAAATGGGGCAGCTAATGAGGCCTGGTGAAGGCTCTAGAGGACCTCGATAATAAACTCACATTCCCGCTCTGAGCTCATCCGCAATATTCATTCCTCTCTGTCCCCAAATGCACATAGATGTGACGTTGCAGATATCCTGGGGCCATAGATTATGTTTAGAGAATCACATGAATATTGAGATTTTTCTACCGAATCAGAAGACCTGAAAATCACCATGGCACATAACTGAGTTTTCCATGAGTAAATGGCATGCCATATTTACAAAAAGAGAGGATGAATGATTTGATTGTTAATATTAATTTTTCAAATACACAGTTTTGCATATAGCCAAATGTGTATTGCCATTCACAAATGCTGCTGCCTACTAGATGAACACGGGCTGACCCCTACTTGTTCTTTCTGGGTTTTCATTTTGTGTGTGTGTACCAGTACTGGGGCTTGAACTCAGGGCCTGGGCATTGTTCCTTAGCTTTTTGCTCAAAGCTGGTGCTCCATGTCCAGATTTTTGGTAATTAATTGGAGATCAGTCTCTTGTACTTTCCTGGCTAAGCTGGCTTCAAATCACAATCCTCAGATCTCAGCCTCCTGAGTAACTAGGATTACAGGCATGAACCACGAGCACCCAGCTTTTTCTGGATTTTCAGCATTATTAGTATGATATAACTCCCATGAGCAAGCCTGGATTCCCCTGTCCAGCCACACAAGAAGCATTCCATTCTGTATCCAGATATTCAATTAACATCCTTAATTGCTTTGAGGCTGTGCTTCAGATTTCTGCTAATTACTAGCACCTTAAAACCTTTTCTCCTCAAGTCCTTGTACATTATTAACACTAAAGATGAGATTTCTATTTCTAGTTTTCATAAGGTGTCTCTCACCATAGAACCTAAACACACAGATGAAAGATATAGGCCACTTCTTTGATTTACAAAATAGAACAAGCACATCTGAATCCAATATAGAGAATCTAAAAATATCCATGCTCCATATTGTACGAATAAGTATTCCACAGAGCTCTCGATTTGATTCTTAATCCCTTTACAACCTCATGTCATATGTCATCCTTTAACTTACCCTTATACTACTCACTTACAGTGTTTGTGTAACGAAGGTCAAACCTCATCACCAGAACAATTTCTGAAAACTAAGACCTTTACAACAATTAGCATTTGATACCATGAAAATATAATTGGAAAGAACCTCAAGGGGTGAACTTATATACAAACCATTTTAAAGAGCAGATACTAGGATTGTCTTACAGTACCTCACATCCTCCTGCTGTTCTGTCTTTATCTTTCTCTCTTGGAGTCCTAGGGTATAAAGTCAAGGCCTTGTGTTTTTCTTTTTTTATTTTTATTTTTAATAAGTTCTTTATTGTGAAAATACCATACAGAGGGGTTACAACTACATGAGCAAGGTAATAAGTACAACTACACTCCCCCCGCCCCCCAGCCAAAGTTGTAAAGTTCGTTTTTTGACATAGCTTCTTGTACATCTCATTGTTGCAATGGGTCCACCTATATCCCTATTTAAACAATTTGTTTTTTCCCTTCCCCTCCCCAAATTATACCAACATCAAATACAGTGAAAACAGAGGTTATACCATGGGGGAGGGACATACAAAGCAACAAAAAAAATTACGTGGTACATTATAAATATGTTAGAAACAATAGCAAGAAAGAAAAAAAACCACTTGTGTCCCTATCTTGGCATTTCGCTTAACATCATCTTATCTGACCTTTTCTGTTTGTCCTAGACATAGACTAGTTATTGCAAATAAGGGAAACCATGGGACCTATGTTTCTTTGGGCCTGGCTTACTTCACTTAATATAATTTTTTTCCAAGTCTTTCCACTTCCTAAGAAATGGGACGATATCATTCTTTCTAATGGAGGTATAGAATTCCATTGTGTGGGCTGGGAAGGTGGCTCAGTGGTAGAGCGCATGCCTTGCATGCCAGAGGCCCTGGGTTCGATTGCTGAGCACCACATAAGCAAAAAGAAAAAAGACGGAAGTGGCGCTGTGGCTCAAGTGGTAGAGCGCTAGCCTTGAGCTGAAGAGCTGAGGGACAGTGTCAAGTGGTAGAGCGCTAGCCTTGAGCTGAAGAGCTGAGGGACAGTGCCCAGGCCCAGAGTTCAGGCCCCATGACTGGACCCAAAAAAAAAAAAAAAGAATTCCATTGTGTATATATACCACATTTTCTTGATCCATTCATCTAGGAAATAAGAATAAGAATGGCCAATAGACACATGAAGAAATGCTCAACCTCTCTAGCCATAAAAGAAATGCAACTCAAAACAATATTGAGATTCTACCTCACCCCAGTTAGAATGGCCATTGTCAAGAAAACTAATAATAACAGATGCTGGCAGGAATGTGGCTAGAAGGGAACTTTACTGCATTGTTGATGGGAGTGTAATCGTCTTGTTCAACCACTTTGGAAAGCAGTATGGAGGTTCCTCAAAAGACTCCACATAGAGTTCCCCTATGACCCAGCAATCCCACTTTTGGGCATTTACCCAAATGATCACAAACAAGACCATACCAAAGCTACCAGCACAACTAAGTTTATTGCAGCATTATTTACCATAGCTAAGATATGGAAGGCCTTGTGTTTTCTTGACAAGTCCTCTACCACTTGAGCTATACCCCCAACCCTTTTCTAGCTTAAGGTATTTTTGGAATAGGATCTTATGCTTTTTGCTCAGGGCCAACTTTGGACTATGAACCCCCTGCATACACGTACAGTATAGCTGGATTCACATGAGTAAACTGTCATATCTAGCTTGTTTGTTGACATAGTAGGGGCTAATCCTGCTAACTTTTAATGTTTTCCCCTGGCTGGTTTTGAACAGCAATCCTTTTGATCTTCATCTTCCAAGTACTTGGGATTACAAATGTTCCCTATCATTCCCAGCATCACCCAATCTTTACTCTCTATTTGCCTACTTTTCTACGGCTTTCTTGGTGTTTTGGTGAGTTTGAGTCCTACCTTTTTGAGCACCTTCTGCTCTGAGAACACTGGAGAGTGGAACCAAAATATGCATGTCAAATGCCTTCCATCCAGACTGTAATTCATGAACTTCAGAAACAAGAAATGGCTGTGTTCCTGACTATGCACTGCAGTAGACACTATGGGAAAACCTAAGAAGAATAAAACATCTGTACTGTTCTGTACTAAAGTCAGAAGAATTACAGTATAAGGCAATATGAAATATATTCCATAGAAATGCATCTAAGGAAGATGTGATTCATACTGATGGGAAGGTTCCAGAAAGATTTCTTGGAAAAGATGGTATTTAAAGCAAAGCTTAAATAAAATGAGTTGGATTTGGATTGGAAAGTAAAGTGTGAAAAGAACATTCCAGGTTCAAGCAATGGTGCCAAATTATGGAAATGCCCCTTGTGGGTCCATGTTTCCCTTTAAATACCTTCTGTGACCAGCCAAAGCCAATTCAAGTCATGATAAAACTGTGTACCTCAACAGCCTTTCTACAACAGGCTAGACACCTCTACTGGTTAAGTTCATTAGTCTCATTTTTTGTGTGCCAGTCCGGGGGCTTGAACACTGGACTATAGTGCTGGGTTTAAGCTTTTTTTTCTTTCGCTAGACTAGTGCCCTACCACTTGAGCCACAGCTTCACTTCTGGCTTTTTGGTGGTTAATTGGAGATAAGAGTCTCAGGACTTTTCCTTCCCAGCCCAGCTTCTATCCGCAATCCTCAAATCTCAGCCTCCTAAGGGGCTAGGATTACAAGTGTGAGCTACCACAGCCTGGTAAATCTCATTTTTTTTTCTAATTTATTGTTGTTTTAGAGGTGATGTAAAGTGGAGTTACCTTTACATACATCATGTAATAAGTACATTTCCTTTCACATAGTGTCACCTGTTCCCACTTGGGTATTGTACCTTTGTGATTCTCTCCTAAAACTATCCTGTTTTGGTCTCACAGTTTGTGAGTATCTAGAATTCTGTATAATTTGTCATATCCCAGTGCATTTTAGATCTAACTTGTGCATACCAGGGAGAATATGCAGTGTTTGTCTCTCTGATCTTGGCTTACCTCAGTTAACATGGTTTGTTCTAGTTCCATCCATTTCCCTGCAAATTACATTATTTTTTCTTTCTCATGACTATGTAAAATTCCACTGTATATAATATCACATTTTGTGGATCCACTCATCTATTGTGGGGCGTCTGGGTTGTTTCCATGTCTTGGCTATTGTGAATAGTGCAGCAATGAACATGGAAGCACAGGTGTCCTTGACATATCCCAGTGTCTTTATCATGTTCTGCTCAGGATAGATACCAAGGAGTGGTATGGCTGGGTCGTGGTAAGTCCCATTTTTGTTTGGTCTGGAAGGACATAATTTTCCTCATTTCTACTTCTAGGGATTTTTACAAAGATGTTTTAATTCTTCCTTTGAATTTTTCTTCAATAGATTCCTATTTCTTCTACCTAAAGCTACATTTATAAACCACTTTTTTGACCACTTTTGTTCTTAGAACAGAATCATCACTTTCCACTTGTAGGGTTTGTGTAGCTGTAGTAGGTCCTATTTGCCGCCCCTCACTGCTTAGCCATATGACTTGATTTGGCCAATGAAATATGCCAAGAAGTAGCGTAAAGCATAAAGCTTCAGTAATCATTATGTGTTTCTGTTCGTTTTTGTTTTTCTGCCATTGCCCCAACTACCCAATCCAAACATGGCATTGCTTCACAAAAATGACCCCAGTGAGTGAGATATCTTTTTTTTTATGGCAAGCTCTTTTTCTTTGAAGAAAAACTACCTCTCTGGGCTGTAAGGAAACTAGATGACCTAAAACAGCAAGGTTTGCCTTGCAAATTTTTTAGAAACTTTAGCCCTTACCTGGGCCTTCACAACTCCCTAACACCATAAGAAAAAGCTATCATCCATGGAAAATCCTGATACTATACTCATTATGACTGGGTCCTGCCAACACCTAAGTGACTTGGGCTGAAGTTGGGATGCTTGACGTCACATCATTATCATTAACATGATTCCCCTCAGCCTACAAAAGCAAGCAAAACCCCCCACTTTGTTCCCATGTATCTGTAATACCCTGCACAGATCTCTAGCTCTGAAATTAAGATTATTTTTATTTTTAATTTTATTATTATTATTACAAAGGAGATATACAGAGAGACTACAGTTATATAAGTCAGATAAAGAGTACATTTCTTTTTCAACAAAGTCACCCACCCCTCCACTTGCTCTCTCCCAGTTTTTCCCTCCTGTCTCCACCTGCAGGTTGCGTGGTTCATTTTCAATCTAGTGTCTAGTGAGTATCACTTCTTCATTCGTTCACCCTTTGTCCCACCAGACGGATAAATGAACAAGCAGGACAAAAAGAAAAGAAAATATAAACAGCAACAAAGGAAAATAATCCTCTTGTTTCCATTTTTTGGAGTTTATTTTGATAAATATTATTTTATATGATCACATGCACATAGCTACTGCACTTTTGTGTTCTCTCATAAGTATATCCTCCTTTGGTCTTGTACCATTCATAAGTAAATGGAAAGACTTTCCAATTATATTAAGGGAAATTATTCAGACCCAAAGAAACACAGGTTGCATGGTCTCCCTCATTTGTAGTAACTAGAATGTGTCTGTAAACCTACAAGTAAAACACTGGATGGTTAAAAGAAAACTGGGACATGATAAATTATGCAGGTGCAGGTGGGCATTCACATAGAGTAAGACCAAAGATTATATATATTTGGGGGGCGGGGGGAGGTCCAGTCGTGGGGCCTGAACTCTGGGCCTGGGCCCTATCCCTCAGCTCTTCAGCTCAAGGCTAGCGCTCTACCACTTGAGCCACAGTGCCACTTCCTGCTTTTTTTCTTTTTGCTTATGTGGTGCTGGGGAATCGAACCCAGGGCCTCATGCATGCAAAGCAAGCGCTGTACCACTGAGCCACCTTCCCCGCCCCCAAAGATTATATTTTAAATGTATTCTTTCTTACTTTCTCTTCTAACAAGTAGTGAGCAAAGGACTCACTTTATTTCTCTTGTTTCCCTCCCCATAGTGCAAGGTAACATTCAACAATTAGTTTTCTTATGTCACCCATCATACAGTGGTCTCATTAGCCTTGATAAATATATAAGTGCAATAAAGTTACAGTTACTAAGGTGGAAGCTTTTATGATTCAGTAGAGCCTCAGAAAAAGGAGTGATCAAGTTTACCAGGTGGCAGGTGTGTCAACAGGGGCTTCATAAAGGAAATGGCATGTGAGTTGCCCTGTGAGATAAAAAAGTGCTCTTCTGACTCCAGACAGTGAAAGACTAACCAAGAACATTCCAATCTGAAAGCGCAAACTACAAAAACCCAAAAGCCAATAGTGAGACACATTTTGATCAAATTATTTTATTTTCTCTGCTGCATTAATTACAAAGAAATTTCATAATTAAATAACATGTCTCTGTTATAGTAACTTTTAAAAATACATCTGAAAATGTCATGACATGAGATGATACAAAGCAGATGATAGGCTTAAATGATGCACATTATTAGCAAGAACAGCAATACTAACAATGTACTTGCTCTTTTTAACTCTAAGCTTTCATGGCCATCTATGTATGGCCATATATACAAACTGACTAAAGTATACATAGAGGAAGAAGTCAGATGTGTAACTCCTCTGAACAACTAAAGTACTGCTTATCAAGTGAATACCAGGAATTGGAAACATGTTTTAGGGGGCTGGAAAAAAGTCGGACACTTTTGAAAGAGGAAGAGTGAGGAAAAACAGTCATTATATTCAATGTGCATTATGTAAAAATTTAACTACACAACTTGAGGGTAGATGTGAGGGGGATAAAATAGGATGAGCGCAATGAAAGAGGTGTCATTGATCAAGACGCATTGTACTCATAATCTGACTTAGGAAATTATAATTCTTCGTACAGATACATCATCATTGTCATCGTTGTCATCAGCAGTAGCAGCATCAAGATTTCATGGCCACATTAGAATGACTCCTTGGCCAAACAAATACTGCAGTTTCCAAAGCAACTTGGTCACCTCATTCTATCCTACAGATAGAGCTACTCCTATTAGGCAAGACAGCAAGCCAAATCATGGAGAAATAATAACTTGAGCACTATGGTCACCTCCAAAGATTGCTCCTATTCCTTTCCTCCAGTAGGTACATGCTGACCTCCTTCCCTTGAATAAGTGCTAGTTTTATGACTTGCTTCATCCAAGAGACTATATAATGGTGACTTTCTGCAGTTTCAGGCAGAGCCTTTAAGAGTCCGACCAATTCCACTGTGTTCAGAAACAAACCACCACGTAAGAAATCCTGCTGCCCTCAGACCATCATGCTTTGAGAAAGCCCAAGCTGGGTCCATGGAGAAAGAAGACAAGTTGAGGAACAAGAAAGAAAATTCTCATGAGCAAAGCCCTCTAGGACCCACCAGCACAGCTCAGCCACCAGCTGAATGCAGCCAAGTTAGTGACTCAAGCCGATTTTATGGAGTAGGAACATACCCATCCACCTAATCTGAATGTTGGGACCACTGAATCATGAGAAATCAAAATTCAGTGTTTTAAGCCATTGATCAAATACAGCATAGATTTTTTAAAGCAATCACTTAGTATGTACAAGATATGATGTTATGCACTTCCCACATACTATTCCCTTTAAATCTTATCAGAGGCTCAAAAATACCATATTCAGATGAGGCCCCAGACTTGTCCACCATTACACACAGTCAGTGGGTGATAGAGGTCTATCTTATCCCAGAACCTAAATTCTAAACCCTGAGCTCGGAGCTCCGAGTATGGAGTAGGGAAAGTCAGCCAGAGTGTCCTAGCACCAGTAGAGCATGACTCAGAGCAAGACTGCTGGGAATCAATCACCAAACTAAAAGTCCCACTGCATTGCATTCCCCTTTGAGCAGCTAAGAGATATACTGATCCTCCTAAAACCTGGGATAAAGGGGTCTAAAAGGAAAGAACTAAGGAAGGTATATTGAAAACAAAACAAGTACAGGGTCTGGGAAGGTGGCTCAGTGGTAGAGTGTTTGCCTCTCATGCATGCATGCATGTAGCCCTGAGTTTGATTCCTCAGCACCACATAAACAGAAAAAGCCGAAAGTGGCGCCATGGCTCAAGCAGTAGAATGCTAGCCTTGAGCTAAAGAGCTGAGGAACAGCACCCAGGCCCTGAGTTCAAGCCCCACGACCAAAAAAAAAACAAAAACAAAAACAAAACAAAAACAAAACCAGCCCATAAACCTTAAAGTCAATTTGTGTGTGTGCATGTGCATGTCTAAATGTCTAAGTGATTTATTTTTTAATGCAATTTACAGGCGAGGTTGACAGAAAGTACTTATACATGCTCTCACCTCATTCCACTTTCTTTTCTTAGGAATATTAGTGTAGCACATTTGTTGTACCTGATGAGCCAGTATTGGTACATTGGTATTACTTAAAATGTCTATAACTTGCATTAGGAGTCACTGTTGGTGGTGGACATTCTATGTTCATACTCTATACACTGCTTGGGTCAGTAGTGGAGTCCTCTGCTACAAAGATTTTATTTTTTTTAACCCTAACCAGCCATCCTGCATAAGCATGCCTTATTCCATCTCTGCTCCCTCCAGCTCTGCTCTATCCTCTCTGCCCCTGTGGTCCCTGCTTGTTTTAGCCCATTCTTTATTCTTATGATGTCAAGAGTCAGGAGGGTACCTGTCCATATCTGATCTACAGCCTCAAGCTTGTCCTGCTTGGGCCAGCAACCCAGGGTTCCATCTCTACAAGGTATGAAATGTCCTTTTTCATTGACAAGTAGTTGACTACCTATTATGTATTACGTACATAATGTGATTTAGCTCATTCATGATATGAAAAAAAAGATTTTCTTGTCTTAACTGAACAATATTTTTATTGTTATTGTAAAGATTATATACGGAACAGTTAGCTGCATGAGTCAGGTAATGAGTACATTTATGGACAATGTTACTTCTCCCAGCTTTTCCCTCCCATCACTACCCCCCAAGTTGTATAGTTCATTTTCCACATAGTGTCTAGTTAGTATCAATGCTGCATTTGTTCATCCTTTGTCCCTCTATTTCTGTGCTTCCCCTTTACCCTCCCAAAGACAGATAAGCAAGAAAAAAAAAAACAAGTAAATGGAAAATAGCACAAAATCAAAAAAGTTTTCTTGACAGATGAGCATTCAAGTTCCTGGAGGATTAGGTGGTTTAGCCATCCATAATCACATAATTAACAAAGGCAGGATTTGAGGCTTGAATGTAGCTCACCAACTCCAAAGTCAGAGCTCATTCCAAACCCCTTCCTACCTTTGGCTTTCCAGTCAGGTGGTAATCACTATTATACCAAAAGCCCATTTACAGTGTCATCAGTTATTCATTCACATTTACTATCACCTCTTGAGGGGATTTGAATTGTGAAGTATCTATTTAGCAATCTAAAATGCTACTGCTCAAAAATGAAAGCATTCAAGATGTTTTGTGCTAAATATTTCTATTCTATAAAGAGTTTGTGTAATGAGGAGGAACCAGAGACACTAATGAAATACACAAAGCAATAAACACTTGGAATGCTAATGGAGCACAGCATGTTTACACCATGATTGAGACCTCTTGATTAGACTTCCTGGATATTATTTGCAGCGTAATTATCAGTGAGAGACAAGAAAGTCAAGCGTGGTGTTGAACACACACAAGAAAGACTAACCATACTACTTTCAAATCAGTTGTTTAAGGAGCAATAATATACAATGTAATAGCTTGATACATTTCCCAGCATGACAGAGGAAAAACTGGAAAATAGACCAAAACTACAAAAAGAAAGTTTGAGACATAATTATCAAGTAATAAGCAATAAATTGGCCCTCTCTAAAATAAATCCAACTTCAAAAACCTAATGGAAACGTAGTGAACATATCACTATCATTTTAGTATAATATAATGCATTGAAAGTCAGTGATAGTATGGCTATTACTTAATAAGATTCTACCTTGACCAAATTACATAACCTTTCTTATCAATGAGAACATTAATTGTCCCAAACCAAAAGAACTCAATGAAGGATTAAAATATTAATTTGGAGAAACCATTTGAACCAGTAAAACAGTCAAGCCTTCAGGAAAGTGTATTTTGAAAATGCAGATTTCAATTGATTTCAATGAAATCAATACATTAGAGGACAATTAGGGAAGAATAAGACCTCCGTGTTTATTTGCAATATCTTCATCTATAGACAACACTAAGAGAACAAGAAAAAATCACATGCAGTTGAACTGAGACTGTAGGAATACGAAAAATGAATCCATGTGTATACCTCACATTCCCACCAGGTACCTGAATCATCATCATCTGTTATTCAAACTTTCTATCAAATTTCAGGTAAACCTTCTGGTTACTCCTTCACATACCCTTTCTGCAGCCTACATGGTTCTGGCACAAGCACAGAGTAGCCCTTGTTCAAGTTAAAATGCTATCCTGACTTGACAGTTATGCCTGTGTAAGCACTGAACGTGTGTGTGTGTGTGTGTGTGTGTGTGTGTGTGTGTGTGTGTGTGTGTGTTTAATGTGCCACTGATAATATTTCTTAGACTACTGTACCCCTAAATCCATTTTTCTATAAGCATCATAATTGTTATTGTCAATTTTGCAAAGCACAGTGGTATTTAGAAGTGGATATGTTATGCTCTAACAAACTTCACTGGCATGTAATAAGCACTCATACTGCAATTATTATTATAATGACGATTACAAGAAAAAAGTTGGTATATATTATTTTCCCATATCATTTTGTGTTAACTTGATTATTGATAATTTTTATGCTTTCTTGTAATGATCACTAATATATTTATATTCAGAAATGTCTTTATTAGTTGCACAATTATGAAATTGTTTGAAGTGGGTAAAACAACACAAGAGCCATCTGCCACCCAAATATATTGAGTGCCCTAGTAATTGGTCCATATCCTTTTGAGACCACAGAATAAATTAGGACCTGCTGGCAACTCTGGGCATCTGACATGAAGATAGTCTGGTTTTACACATGCTCAAGAGTTCTGGATGGGCTACCCATAGCATCCTCCACCAATTACTACATGAAACAGAGTTGCTATTTACATGCAGGTATGAAGGAAGCAACCAGTAGGACCATCAAGGAACTGAGAAGATGGAAAGAGGCAGGAAGATCTTCAGAGATTTGAGCCTTCCACACATTCTGGGACACACTAAGAAGAAAAATATAGCTATATGTGTTTTAACAAGGGAACAAATTCTGCTTCATTGGGTGGTTTCCTTGTTACAGAAATGAACAGTGCATTTACAGACTAAGGTGGCTACAGTGTCACTAGCAACATAATCCTATAGAACCACCATCATATAAGTGGTCCATCATTGATCCACCATCATTAATGTGGCACAAGGGTGTATCCTAGGCCTGGGGTTCTTCTGGCAGTCCATCAGTACTGAATATATACTGTTCCCTGTAAGTTTCTCTGACTTGAACATGCTCATTCATCCTATGTCCATTCACTCAGTCAATGTTTATTGTTTATATACTCTAGAAGACATTGGCCTAAAGTTTTGGATATTCCGGGAAATAGGACTGGTCTTGGTCCTTGGGAGCATACAACTTGAAAATAGTGTGCCTACACTCAGAATGCCCCGAGGAATTACCATGGGAAAGGCTTTCGATGTCATGATACCACCAGTGGAAAAGGTACCAAAACTTGGGAGCAACTGGGTAGGCCATCAACAAAATGTACAGAACACTATCTGAGCCAGGCATGGTGGCACACACCAGTGAGCCTAGTACTCAGAAGACTGAGGCAGGAAAATTGTAAATTTCAGGCAAACCTGGGCTGTATAGTGAGTTCCAAGCCAGCCTGGATTTCATAGCAAAACACTGTCTCAAAATAATAACAACAATAATGAAAATTAAAGGACAACTTTGTGTTTCTTCAGTCTGCACAAATACACCCTCATTCATCTGTATTCATGCATATGACATTAGCGAGGGAGAGGGGCATGATTTTCAATGTGAACAGAATATATAATATACATTAGTATAAAAATATCAATTTATAATGTTTAAACAAATAAGTTAATATTTGAGGGTTCTGGAAAATTTTAAATAGTAACATAGACACAATCTAACTTCCTTATCACTAAGTAAAGTTGCTTTTCAATCATCTGTCTAAAAATAGATTAATTGCCCTCACTACCTGACTTTTCTTGTCACATTGAGAGAAGCCACCATGCAGCTAGCCAGTGTGTCAGAGCAGGTGTAGCTTGGAATAAAGCTATGTGTTTTTCTCTCTCTTACCACTCAGTGTGACTCTCAAATTCAACCCTGTTAATTCCATTTCAAAACATATCCCTTAATCTAAGCCTTCCTTTTTGCCCTCATATAGTTTACAAAAACAATCTATCTCTATCTATTAATGATAGAGGAAATGTAATGTCTGCTTTCTGCTTTAAAATTCCTCCTGATTTGGGAAGAGGAAGGGAAATAATGGGATTAGGAAAACAAAAAAGTTTCCAAGATTTTTGTACTTTATTTGTGTGTGTAAATATACACATGTGTGTGCTCATGCACATGTGCACACATAAGTGCATGTATTCACCAGTACTGTGGCTTGAACTCAGAGCCTGGGTACTGTCCCCTAGCTTTTTCTCTCAAAGCTAATACTGTATACATGAGCCACAGCTTCACTTGCAGCTTTTTTCTGGAGCTAAATGTCCCATAGAATTTTCTGTCCTGGCTGGTTTTGAACCTCAGGCCTCAGATTTTAGCCTCCTAACCAGCTAGGATTAGAAGCATGAGTCACCAGCAGCCAGCTTATACTGCTTGCTAACAGTATTCTGTTTTGCTAACACCTATGCAGCAGTGTCTTGTCCAGCAATAAAGAAGAATCTTCTAATCTAAATTAAATATTTAAAAGTCACTACAAGTGACCATAAATTAAATAACCACTAAGGTTATATGTTACATCTTCCAGGAAAAAAATCCTATCTCAGTTTTTGATCTATAAAGAAAATAAATCCTGGGAGGGAAAGTAGGGGAAAAATGAGGAAAGGGGTAACAAGTTTGACAAGAAATGTACGTATTACCTTACTTATGTAATTGTAACCCCTCTGTACATCACCTTGACAATAAAAAGAAAAGAAAAGAAATCTTCACGATAAAATTGACTGTCTTAGGTTTCGTTTCCTTCACAAAAGGGAAAAAAGATGAGGAGGGGGAGGAAGAAAAGAGTTAGAAAATAAATAATTAATTAATAATAAATAAAAAATAAATAACCAATGGTTGACATGCTAAAATCTGTTTCACAAAAGGGAATTAGACATTCAAACTCTTCTTAGATCCCTGTTGATATACATATTGGAGTAGCAGGATGCTAGCTGATTAGATCTCATATTTGTTTATGGTGACTACTACCATTGACCCTTATGGGTCTTCCTCCCTGAAGCTCTTTCCATCTTCAGAGTCCTGTACCTTCAAGATTCACATGTTCTCCATACTGCCTTCCTCAACTGGCTTGAACCTACCTTTTCTCCAGTTCCAACACCAAGTACTTGCTAGCTTACATATAAACCATTTATTTCCAATTATGTTTATGGTACTTGATGTTCTTTCAGCCCATAAACAGAACATCAATCACTCCTTTCCCCATCTCTCCCTCCCACAGCCTACTCAGCCCCTCAATACTTGCAAATCATTTCTCCCTGTAATGTTTCCCCAGCTCCCAGTCTGCAAGGTGCTTGCTATTCTTAAAGCATTTGCATTGAGAGCATGGCTTGCATGTCTTTTTCTAACACTTGAGTTAAGCTCCCAAAGACAGTGGTTTGTGTTCTTGTCATCCTTAAATACCAAGAAGAGTCGTTCTCAGAGTAGATACTTGATGAAGTCTTCATGATTAACTCGCATCACCAGTTCTTAATCTTTTTATGAAAAATAACATATTACAAAAGTCATGGAAACTCTATAATTTGGCTCTCAAAAAATGAAAACTCTGGGCCAAGCGACGGTGGCTCACACCTAAAAATCCTAGCTACTCAGAAAGCTGAAATCTGAGGATCACAGTTCAAAGCCAGTCCAGGCAGGAGAGTCCCTGAGACTTTATCTCCAACAGCCAGAAGTAGAGCTGTGGGTCAAAGTGGTAATGCTAGCCTTCAGCAAAAAAGTTCAGGGACAGCACCCAGGCCCTGAGTTTAAATCCCAGAACTTACACACACGCACGTATGCACACACACACACACACACACACACACACACACACACACACACACACACACGAGAGAGAGAGAGAGAGAGAGAGAGAGAGAGAGAGAGAGAGAGAGAGAGAAACAGAGAAAGAGACAGAGACGGAGACAGACAGAGAGAAAGGAGAGGCTTTTGGATTTTCTGGAATTGCTTTGAAACACTTTCAAACCGAAACAACTGAAATATATTGTTCCATTTACACATATTTTGGAGTATGCAAAGCCCCATTCTTAAATGGCACCTCAAGACCACAACATATCTAAATTCATTATTTCTTATGGAAAATGTCATAATTTTGCTAGTCAAGAAGATAATTTTTTTAATTTACATGTTGGAACTTGGTATATTTTATATATTTTTAAACCATTGATTCTTATCCTCTTTGGGACTTTCTCCAACATGAGTGATCTTCCCTGTTTAACAGAAGCCTGACGAAGACCTTGTGTTCTGAGTCGCATGCACATCCAAGTCCATCTGTATTTGGAGTTGATGGAAACCTTGTGCCTTTGTGATCACTGTGAGAAAATGGCCCTACTATCTTCCAGATTATCCCACAAAGAAGAAACTTCTGTTTCTTGGTTACATGAAAATACAGATCTGTCTTTCTTTGCATCTACTGAGAAGAAACTTTTGTCTTCTTGGCTACCAAGAATATCTAAGCCTGTATCTTTTTGAAATGCAACTCCACCCACCCTACTCTTTTTTCTCTTTTTACAATTGCCTTGGGTCCAACAGATCATTTTTATAGAACTGAACCAAAATGATTTTTGAGAGATAGTTGATTTTTTTTTCCTTAATACAGATACTGGGGCTTGACCTTTTCAAACTCAGTTTGAGATCCTCAAACCGCAGCCTCCAGAATAGCTAACGAATGGACCAACTAAGCCCAATTAAATGAGTGTTGGGACAGTCTTGCTAGGTATGGGTGGCTCACACCTGTAATCCTAAGCCACTCAGGAAGCTGAGATCTGAGGACTGTGGTTCAAAGTTAGCCCAGGCAGGAAAGTTCATGAGACTCTTACCTCTAATAAATTACCAAAAAGCTGGAAATGGAGCTGTGGCTGCAATGGTAGAACACTAGCCTTGAGCAAAAGCAGCTCAGGGACAGCATTCAGGCCCTGAGTTCAAGGCCTAGGACCAGCAAAAATAAATAAACAAGTTCTTTATGGATAAAGGTAGGTGTATCCAATGGAAAAACACTAATTCATACGATCTTAACTGAAAACCCAACTTACATTGGTCAGTTTTCCATTGCTGTGACAAAATATCAGAGATAATTTATTAAAAAAAAAAAAAGACAGATATGTTTGGGTTCACAGCTCCAGAAGTTTCAGTCCAAGGTTGCTTGATCTCATTATTTGTTCAGGTGAGGCAATATTTCATGGTGAGAAACATGTGGTGGAGTAGAGCCACTCATCTTATGGCAACCAGGAAGCTTTCAATGGCTTTCAAAGCCATTCCCTTAATGACCTAATTTCTTTGCACTAGACTATCACTGAAAGGTGTCACCACCTTCCAATAGTGTCCTGGTAGCCAGTAATGTTCCAGGTTGACAATTAAGCATTCAATATATGGGTTTTAGGGAGATATATATACACATGATCCACTTGGGAAAACAATGTGGTTGTAGTACATTAGATATAGATGTATTTGCCAACTCTTACAGAAAAATAGGAGTTTCCACTTTATGCAATTAGTAAGCCTCAAAAAATTATGATATGCCTTGACAAATTCATAGTTGAAAAAATACTTGGTTTTAATAACTGTCAGGTATCATTACAAAAGGAAAACAGGGATACTTCTGCCTCTGAAAATTAATTCATAGGGAAATTGTGTGCTATTTCTCAATATTCTTCCTAAGATTGTGAAAATCCTAATGCAACCTTCAACTTATCCCTACAGTTATGTTCATATAGTGAGATTTTTAAGTACCTCTTATGAGAGTCAAATACAAATAAAATATTAGGAACTCAAGAATGAAACAATAGGGTTCAGGAAACATTCCATAAAGATGAGAAAAGACAGGATCATTTGGGATCAACTCAGAAAGTATCAATTTTACTGTACAAAGATTCTCACTCAAACAAATAAAGGACAAATGCTAACAGCATATGTCCATTGTACAAAGCGGCATATTCAGTGCCACATGTACATGGCGGTTTTTCAGCTGGGGTCTCTGGACCAGCAGTAGTGACATCATTAAAGTTATACACACAAAACTGCATGATTTTATGAACAACATACAATGTTTTATGAGTTGAAGTAGATGCCACTAGGACAATACTGTCCTACTCCAGACTTAGCAAAGTCAAAATCCCCTCACAAAAATTGCTGCAGAAAATTATATAACTTCTATTTACACATTTCACCAATGGAAAAGTGATAAATCAGTTTGTTCATTTCTCACTTTTTCTTCTCTCTTTCCTCCCTGAGTGGTATAACATTTGGGGGATTGTTTGGTTGGGTTTGGATTGTGTTGTGTTGTTGATCTATTGGTTGATTTTTAATAATATTGAGATTTGAACTCATTGCCCTCATGGTATCTTGTCTCTGCCAGTCTAAAAATATCCCAGTTTTGAGCCCAGCACAAGCTGTGCACACTTATAATCCTAGTAACCCAGAAAGATGAGATCTAAGGATCATGGTTTGACGCCAACCTGGGCAGAAAAGTTGGCAAGATTCTTATCTCCAAAAACAGCTGGAAATTCAAGTGCTACTGAACTATCCTTGAGCAAATGCTTAAGGATAGTTCCCAAGCCCTTAGTTCAAGCCCCAGGACTGTCACAACCACATCAACAAACTTCCCAGTCTGATAATGTTTAAGAACTTTTACTGTCCAAGTTATACTCTGTTGAAACTTCTCTTCAGTCATATCCCCTAAGTAGAAAAAGTAGTCCAAGAGTGAGAGATGAGCCCAGTGATCCTTGTGTCATCTCAGGGGCGTAGAAGCTTGTGATCATTAGATCACCCCCTCTGAGGATGATCTAATTCTACAGGGTGTGTACTTTCAATTGCCTTTAATGGATGAGGCTGTTTGACAATTTTGTAACATAGGATCTAGGCTGTAGGAAGGAAATAACCAAGAATTTTCAGCCCATAGCAATATGAAATGATTCCTATTGGCAACTGCAAATGCATTTTGTCTAGCAGAGAAAATAATCCTCAGTCAAAGTCAAAAGCTCACTTAAACTGTAATTCATGAGTTACTAAAATAATTGATGCACGTTCCTCTTACTTTGTTTGTGCCAGTACTGGGTCTTGAACTCAAGGGCTTGAACTTGAGGCTTTAAGCTCTTGCTTGACTTTTTCACTGAAGGCTGGCATTTTGCCACTTGAGCCACACTTCCACTAATGGCTTTCTTTTGCTGGCTAATTAAAGATAAAGAGTCTCACAGATTTTTTTTTCCTGGACTGGCTTCAAACAGCAATTTTCAGATCTCAGCTTCCCAAGTAGCTAGGATTGTCAGGAGTCACTTACCTCCAACATTATTATAGTCCTTTCCTTTTTTAGCCTATCTTTTCTTCTTGTGCTGGTCCAGGAGTTTGACCTCCAGGTTTGGGCTGAGCTCTCCCTGAGCTTTTTTGCCCTAGATTAGTGCTTTTCCATTTGAGCCAGGGCTCTACTTTCTGCTTTGTGGTTGTTAAATCAAGATAAGAGTCTCAATGGACTTTCTTGCTGGGGCTGGCTACAAAGCATAATCCTCAGACCTCAGGCTCCTGAGTAACTAGGATTACAGATGTGAACCACTGGACCCTGGCTAGAACAGTCTTTTTAACAGTCATTTGCTTTCAGCTTTTGTATTGGACCTTATACCCTCTTGACTACAAGGTAATCATCTCAGCATCTGTGGCTATGACTAACAGACCTATCTTCTACCAACACTGAATTTAAGAAAGCTGTCAAATAACACCTAAAACCATTACAAGAGATTTCTCCCTTTCCTTGTAGACCCTTCTACCTCATGTCTCACAAATATATTTGGAAAGTGTTGACTTATGATTTTCTTTTGTTCTGTAATGGTAAATGTTCATGAAATCTCTGTGATGAGACATGACATTCAGATCAACTCGAATCTGTCTTCCTGGGCTGTGGTCCTTCATATTTGGCTCAGAATAAACTACTTTCTTATTTTCTTTAAATCAGAATTTTTATTTCACATCAATAGCCCTATAGTATACCTTTATTTTACAGCACAATAGCTACATTTTGTTATGTCTAGATTTATATCCTCTAAATTTAGTGTGGGAAATTTGTGCTCATTATTCCAATGTGAGGTTAGTCATGTCTTTGTGTCTTTATCATAAGCACTGAGACCTTAAGGGGGCATTTGGAACGCTACCTCTACATCCACAGTTGAGATGAAAAGGAGAATAGAGCAAATGGTTTCTTTAAGGTGGAACAAAAAGCTGGTACTGGCATTGCACCATTTGGGGTACAGAAAGAACAATGAGAAAAAATTGTCCAGTTTATGTAATATAACATTACACTTCAATAAAACTACTCTCCTAAATAAAGAATTGCTAGAGTCCCTCCACAGTCCCTACAAGAGACTAGTTGAAAGGGAAGAGTCCTGAGCCCAAGGTTCTTTAGCTCCCCTGAGTCTGCCCTGAAAGACAGAAAGATGAACAATAGCTGTTAGTGTTTTTATGCATACATCACAGATTTTCTTCAATGCATTTCTGTGCCCTACCTCTTTACAAAAGTTGTGTGCACTATGTTGAAAATAAACTGTACAACTTGTGATTGAGGATGGGAGGGAAAACTGAGAAAAAGCAAAGGAAGGGGTGCCACTATTAAAAAAGAAATGTACTCATTACCTGACTTATGTAACTATGAGCCCTCTGTGTATCACCTTTACAGTAACAATAATATATATATACATTTTAAAGTTGTATGTAAATGTCCATGTGCCTATTTTTATAATTATCTATTATTATTATTCAGCCTGACTTTTTATATCATTTTAAGAGATCACTCAGGAAATGACAATCTGCATTCTAAAAAAGATGAAATTTGCAAAGCTGTTGACCTTTATAAAAATCCGTTCTTTAAAAATGACTTAAAGCCACATGGGTACAGTAACTCACACCTATAATCCTAGCTACTTGGGAAGTAGAGCCCAGGAAGATCAAGATTTGTAAACAACTCAAGCCAAAAGAGACCCATCTCAGCCAGTAAGAGCTGGGTGTAGTAGAGCACATCTATCATCATCCCAGTTTTGCAGGAATTAGATAAGAGAATCATAGTTTGGGCCAGGTCAAACATAAATGCAAGACCCTATATCTAAAGCAAAAAATCTGGAGTTATGACTCAAGTGGGAGGGTTCCTGCCTAGTAAGTATAAAGCTCTGAGTTCCATCTTACTACTGAAAAAGAAAGCCCAAAACTGACAAACTATATAGCACTTTTTCTGTTTTTTCTTTTAGATGTCTCATGGATATTGATAAATATTTTTTGCTTGACTTAAACTATGTTCCACCTCTGAACCTTCCTAATAAGCTTATTTGTGCAATTCCTTCTAAAAATCCAGGTTTAGCAAGAAGTCTAATAAGTGGATTTAGCAAGATTCCTCTGGCCTCAATACAGTATCTCATCTCCTCATCTCCTACCAACTCTCACCCTGGCCTGTGTTCAATAAGAATACTGTTAGAACAAGTTAGCTAGAAACATCTTTACATTTTGTTTTAGTAATTTTTCCATCCACTCTGACCCTTTTTCCCTGCTCCTTGGCTGCAGATTATCTCTTGCCCATGCTGTATTCTGAGTTGAGCTTAATCTCTATTAGTGTGTTCTCCTCCATTTTTACTTAACAACCTCCATCTTAGGTCCTCAGCCCCTTTCCTGAAATCCAGACTTGACTGCAATTGTTAACTCCTGCACCCATAGTCTCCAGCTCCAGCAACAGAATGAATGGCTTCTGCCCATTTTGTAATCAGCAAACCCAACCCTGACTACACACTATAAAGATACCCCTTTTGTACAAAGACAAGGCTGTGCCTTGTCAGCTTGCTGACAATAAACTTTGCTATAAGTGATTTGGTATCTGCATGGTCCTCTGGGCTGGAACTTTCAATCTCCTCTCCCATTGTATGGTTCCATTACAATGGTCCTTGCCTGTAGAGAGATGGTTCCTAATGATGGCTCTGAGTAAAGTCTGCCTCACTATTCATTAACACGTAGTATTGAGTATATTTTGCTTAAAAATATCCATTGTGATTGTCAACTTGATTATACTGAGAAGTTGCTAAGAGATTAGTTTAGCACACTTATGGGGATGTCTGGCAGAATGTTTCCAAGGGAGACTAACTAAGGGTAAAAGACTAGGGAATGTAGGTCAACTTGATTAGATTTAGAAGTATATTAGAGAACTTGATTAGGGGTTTGAGGCAAGGCTCAGTTGATAGATCACTAGACAATGAGCAAAATATTCTGGTACTGAGTTCAAGTCCCAATCTCAGACCTAAAAAATAAAATAAAAGATAGGAATTGATTAGACTGATTAGTATAGCATTATACAGGGCTAGCTATTTATTTATACCATTGCAAACATCTTTCTAGGTAATATGGAAAAGTAACTTACCATAACATAAAATTTACCTATTTAGAGTGTAAAATTCTGTGGTTTGGGGTACTTAGAGTTATTTAACCTTCACGATATCATTTTTATCACATTCTGATGCTAGTAAAGGATGTGGGAGACTTATTATAGCAGAAACTCCTCCCTAGAATAAAAAATTTCTTGCATAAATCTGTTGTATTTTGCATTCCTAGGACCACTAGGAACTACAGTCAAACATGTTAAGCAACATAAAGATGTATTTAGTAAGCCAAAGAATATGCACAGTGACACACATAACTTCTCTATAAATGTAGGTTGACCACATATAGGGCAGGAAGGATTTACTCTCTACCCACTTAAATTTTTTGTTTTTTTTTTTTGGGGGGGGGTCCAGTCATGGGGCCTGAACTCTGGGCCTGGGTGCTGTCCCTCTGCTCTTCAGCTCAAAGCTAGTGCTCTACCACTTGAGCCACAGCGCCACTTCTGGCTTTTTTCTTTTTGCTTATGTGGTGCTGAGGAATCGAACCCAGGACCTCAGGCATGCAAGGCAAGCACTCTGCCACTGAGCCACCTTCTCAGCCCCTACCCACTTAAGTTTTAGTTTTAGTTTTAGTTTTAGTTTTATAACTAGGCCTATAAATAAACAAATATCATGGAGATTAGCAGGAGAAAAGGGATACTTCCTTACTTTTTAACATTACATACCTGGTATATCACAGGAAGAAAAATGAATACTCAAAAACTAGGAGATTTGAAACCTTATGTATGCATAGAGTAACAGGAAATGGTAAGGGAAGTATAAACCACTTTAAGGAAAATATTTTATTACATAATTTTTAAATGAGTGGGCCCTTAAAAGTATAGGTGGAAGGCATGATAGTTTGTGACAGTTTGTCTAGTTGAGGTATTGACTACTAATGTCCTCTCCTATGTTACAAGTTGAGCATTGATTGGTAAAAATTTCTGGAGGAGATCAAAGACAATTGAGCTCTTTTTGGAGAATACATCTTTAAACACACAAGGAGAATCCGGACAAAGTCTCTCTCTGCATCTGTTGTTTTCATGGACTTCTGCTCAAAATAATATACCAAAGTGGTTTATTTTAGGTAGCACAGCCTGGCCCTTAACAATATAAGAAGAAAAATGTATGAGGAAAACAAAGAACTTTCTGGGTTGAACAAAATCAGAAAATAGTTATTTTAAAAAAATATTCATTTATTTTACAAACATTTGCTAGTCATCTATTTGTTCCAGATAGTAATAGAATAGCAAGAAGACAAAGACATAATCCTGTTCCCAAGGATTTAATGCAGAAGTCATTAGACACAAATAATTACCTTTCAGGGTAAACAAACACCACATAGAAATACACATGGAAAGGCTTTGCCAAAGTAGAAATAATGAAGTCGTAAGTGAGAATGTGGAGGAATTGATTGAGCCTTAGGAATCATTTTCATATATCTATTCTGTTATGAAACTCTAGGCTCAGTAGTATGGCTCAAGGGGTAGATTGCCCTGCAAACATGAGGTCCTAATTTCAAACCCCAGTACTTCAGAAAAAGGAAGGAAGGAAGGAAGGAAGGAAGGGAGGAAGGAAGGAAGGAAGGAAGGAAGGAAGGAAGGAAGGAAGGAAGGAAGGAAGAAAGGGAGAGAGGGAGGGAGGGAGGGAGGGAGGGAGGGAGGGAGGGAGGAAGGTGTGTTCTAGAGCTTTTTGATGGGGTTACATTGAGCTTAAAATAATATTTAGTCAACACTTTCATATGGCACATAACTGCAGAGTGCTAGCCCTTGTTCTAAACATTCTATAATTATTAATTCAATTAACAGTTCAATGTAACTGTGTTGCTATCATTCCTACATTCTGATGAGAAAGCTGTGTTTATGAGAGGTTAAAGAGGTGTGACTCCTGTGTGGTGGATTCAGGATTTGAAGTCTATACACCCTAGCTTCAAGTTCAGGTTGGATTACTGTGGCATACTGCTATAACAGCTTGAATGTTAACAAACTATATTTCTAGGGAAGTTCTGTTAGAACTAGAATGTGAATACAGGCCTATGAGGGTTATGTTTTAAAAAAATCAGATTCAGATTTAGTTGTTTGGTTTTGAGTTAGATTTTCTGCATTGCCAACAAGGTCCTGGGTTATGCCACTGCTTGTGGTCCATGGACCACACTGAGAGTTTCAAGATTCTAGAATTTGCTGTGGGGTTTTTGATTTTCTAATATAATACATGCCATCATGGATTTTTTTCTCTTCATGTTTATCCCTGCACTGTGGGAAAAGCATTCTCAGATTCCAAATTCTCAAAGCCCCATGAGGACTTGAGGTTCCAACCAAGAACCATCAGTATCTACCTAACTCTATGTGTAAGTAGAACCAGGAGGTTGATGAAGGAAAGATTGATTAGGTTCTGAGAAAGTGGCAAATAGAAAGTCCAGGGAGTCAGGACAGAATCAGGGAAAAGGAAAAAATGCAAAAAGTCTGGAGCTGATATATCCAAGTTTCTAAGAAAATTCAGGCACACGCACTTCCTGTTCTGAGAGATGTATTCCATTTTCTCAATCCTTATAAATAAACCATTATACATACTCTGTTTCTTAGTCCACTGCAAACTATTATTAATAACATTTTCTTTTGAGGTCATTGTAAATATCTATGCATCACTGAGTACATATTCGTCTCCCCACAGGCAATACTGAAAGTTCAGCTTCATTTTCTTTAACCAACAGAAGGACTTCTACCATGCCTCATTTATTTTACAAATTGCAGTTCTTTGGAAGTTCAATAAACAACACTACAGTGTCCTCATCTCACCTACTAAGTATATACTTTCTCTTTTCCTCAAGTAATGTAACACTTCTCCCCACTCTTTGAATCTGAATGACTTCTAAAGGCTTTGCAGAGAAAGGAAGCCTTATGTCTTCTGAGAAATTTCAGTTTATGGATCACTCTATTTAAGAATCCAAAAAAAAAAAAAAAAAAGAATCCAGTACATGTCGTTTCTCAATTCATGAAAATTACAAAAAAAAATTTTAAACATAAACCCGTCCCAAAGGAAGCAGTTTTGGCGTTTCTAAACATTGTTTTATTTTTGCCCTTAGTGATATTGTGGTCATAGAAGCTAACATTTACAGGCGCTTACTCAGGGCAGTCATTGCTCTGAGCACTTTGCATGTATTAGCTTCCTTGTGACCAAGTACTTGTAGGACTGTTCAGCTGTCTTAACACAGTTGACCATTTCTAGTCCTTCTAAATGGAAATGCACTTTTATTGATTCTATTATTATTGTCCAATTTCTGCATGTGTAAACGGAAGCCCAGAAAATAGAAGCAAGTTATCCAAAGTCACACCTCCAGAAGCTGAACCAGGAAGTAAGGCTTCAGAGACAAGCTCTTGACCTCCATGTTTTGTTGCCTCTAAAGAGCAAATTGTGTCCCCCCCCACAAAAAAAAAAAAAAAGGAAAGAAAAGAAAAGAACCCTTTTCAAAAGGTAAAAGCCCAGCATGGTCGCCTATGCATAATAAACTCAACTATTAGTGAGGCAGATAGAAGAGGATCACAAATTTGAGATTTGCCTGGGCAAAATTAGGGCAAGACTAAATCCAAGGGTAGGGACTGTGGCTCAGGTGGGTAGATCAATTGCTTAGCAAGTTCTAGGCCTGAGGAAAGAGAGAAATGGTGGCCTCATTTAGAGGTAAACTGTGCCCTAAAAGTCAACAATAGTAAAATGTCAACTGAGTCAAACAGAAGTTGTACTAGTGAGCTGCAGGAATGGAACCCCTGTTTCCTGGGATGGCAGGAGTGACATATTCTTTGCCCCACGCTATGCCTAAGCAAAGGGAACAAGCACAAGGCTCCAATCTCAGGTGGAACACTGGATGAGGTACCCTGGCTCAGAAGTAGTACCATCAGGAAAGGAAGCAGTTCATTTGAGGGGTTAAATAAAAGTTGAGAACATGAAATTTTTAGGTCATTAGAGTAAGACCTTCAACAACGAATGAAGCAGATCAGTCCTGTTAAATAATTTGCTTCCTCTTTCTCTCTCTGTCTCTCTGTCTCTCTGTCTCTGTCTCTGTCTCTGTCTCTGTCTCTGTCTCTGTCTCTCTCTCTCTCTCTCTCTCTCTCTCTCTCTCTCTCTCTCTCTCTCTCTCTCTCTCTCTCCCTCTCCCTCTCTCCCTCCCTCTTATCACTTCCTTGTAACCTCTTGAATCTGCACCCTCCTGTCATACTAGCAAACAGTAGGTATTCAATTAATGTTGTTTAGAGACAGCTAGTTTTAGCATTGTGCTTTAACAAGATGTTGCTAGCAGGAGGTATGGCAACTAATCCAAGAACCCCCTAAAGAGACAAAAAGGGGCCTTGTCTTGGCTGTGGATTTCTGAATTGTAACTTGCTCCAAGTGAAGAAGTTTTAAAACACCATCTCCACTTTATGGGTCAGGAATCTGGGCAGGGGCTAAGTGCCTGCCTCTTGGCTCAGGGTCTCTCACAACTCTGCAATCAAGGTGTGGGCTGTAGCTGTGGCACCACCAGCTTGACTGGAAGGAGGACTGCTTCCAAGTTCACTTACTTGACTGATGGCAGCCTCAGGCCTTGGTGTCTTTGACCTGAGACATCAGCCCCTGGGGGGACTGCTACCGCCCCACATGGCAGCTCATGAAATGATGCCAATTTTCTTCTCTGAGAAGGAGAAGAGGCAGTACATACCAAGAAGAATCCTGAGTCTTGTTATGACTTAAATCTTAGAAGCCCACATCCCATCATTTCTGCCCCATCCTATTGGCTAGAGGCAAATCACCAAAGCCATCTGCACTACGTGGGAAGCTAACACGGTGTGGGTACTGTGGGAGCATCTTAAGAACAAGGAAAGACAAAGGTAGAAACAGAGAGACCAGAGAAACTCATATTCAGTCTTAAGCTCATGATTCTAGAGGTATACATTGTATCTCTAGTCATCTAAACTACAAGATGTCTATCGGGTGATTTATACAAACATATCAGAGAAGTACGGACCCTCCCACCAGGTCTACCGCTTGTCCAACTTCCCTGCAGTTCTCAGTAACTTCCCTTCCCAGCTGCACACCATGCACCATCCACAGATTGGTGTCCTATTGGCAGGTATGCTGCTGGCATGCAGAGAATATATAGGTGACCATTTGTCACCCATACTGGGGACTCTTTTAAGAGCGTCTCTCCTCCTGGGCCAGATCCAGCTTCCAGGAGTCTCCTCTCCTTCCTTTCTCTCTCCCTCTTACTTCACCTCACTTCTGTCCTTTCCTTCCCTCATTCACTTTCCATCACCCACTCCACCCTCTAAGGGTGATCTGAGAAGAGCTGCCTGCTCACAAGGCTCCCCTGGCTCATGCTCCGTGTCTGCAGCTCCTTTTGAGAAGCCTGCACTGACCTGTTCACGTGACACTTCTACCATTCGGGGGGTGTCCTCCTCATGCCAGCCATTCAAAGGCTGTGTCTGTATGAGTTTGTGTGTATATGTGGGTGTATGGGTGTGGTCACATGTGTTTGTTCTATGCCTCTGTGTGTGGAACGCGTATATGTATGCATATGTATATGCCTCTGTGTGTGCTTGCAGCTACATGTGACTTGTTTGAGTATGTGTGTATGTGTGTACATGTGTGTGAATGTGTGTAGTGTGTTCATGGATGCTATGTGAACATGTGATTGTAACTCTGTGTGTATGCATGTAGTGTCTCCAGTGCCAAGGGACCAGCAAGTGGAAGGGATCTATGATTATATTGAAGGGCTGGTTTCTGTTTTTTTTAAGCACTTCTGAAGGATCTCTTGTGTACAGAATATGATTATTCCAGCTAATGATTATCATCTTGTAGAATTGTTCAAATTATGTACTTAGAAGTTCATATAATATTATTAAAACATTATATATTCTGATGTTTGCCTCTAGTTTGGGTGTAGAAACTCTATTTCATAAAATTGAAGGTCTAGCCAAACAATCATTGACATCACTTACCCAATATTTGCAGCTCTTGTCCCTGTGAAAAAAAGAGAATTTTCTAATCTCCTCTAATGAGTACAGAATACAGTGGCCAGATTGACTCTAGATCACCAGAATTAAGGAAGCTACATTTGCATTTTCATTGCAATGCTACACAGTGCTCTACACATACTTTATTTTTCTCTATATACTGTTAGTCTCATACAGTCTCTAAAACCATATCTATAAGGAGGATATTTTCCTGAATCTGAAGGAGAAATTTGGTTTATTTGAATATTTTAATTTTGAATTAGTATATATACATCTGTAATTTGTGGAATGTAATAGTTCCATACATGTGCACAGTGCACGTGGACCAAATTCATCCCCTCCACCCTGGGCCCATTGCAGAAATTTATTTACTAACAGCAATCATGTCTGTATCCCAAACATACCCATAGTCCACATGGAAAGTAATTATTAAGGTTTTCTAATGACTTGGAGAAAACACGTCTTTTTCACTGCTTAGTAATTCAGGACAGATGAACAGAAAAATGAATTTTTTTCTTTTTCTGGACACATCCAAATTGAATTGGCAACAAATATGAAATCCATTTTTCAAAGTACATGTGCAGTATTATCCAATACAGTTGAGATGGCTATTAGCTTTACAGCCAAAGAAATGTTTCTATAATATGGTTCTTATCAAGAAGATTAAATGAAAGGATTGATAACTGGTAACTAATATTCCCTTTTGAAGCGAGCTTATCAATGGGTGCATTGTCCTCCATCTCATTGGAACTGAAAACGGATGCTATGTCAGCAATAGTTGTGAAAAACTAGCACATTATCTGGAACTGACTGGAGGAAATGATATATTTCTTCATAAATTAAGCTTCTAGCAGAACCACACAGTTTTAAATCTGCCAGCACCTTTGTAGTTCATCTATTCCAAGCCCTTCATTTTTGGTGTAAGGAAGTAGACATCAAAAATATTAAGGAAAAAAAATATTAAGGAACCAAAATAGAACAACTTGCTAGTGTCTTATGAGATCAACAGTTAAAGTCTCTTTCAATGAATGTGTATTATATTAATATTTTAGAATAATGATAGGGTGTAGAAGGAGGAATTTACTCTTCATTTATTTTCTATAATCAAAATCTTTCAATATAAGTCAGCATTGTGGCATGTAGTTTCAGCACTTGGGAGGTTGAGGTTGGACAATCACTAGATCAAAGCCTGACTCACAATATAGTAAGATCTTGTCTCAAAAGAACATATATATATATATATATATATATATATATATATATATATATATATATATCCCTCCCCCCTTCCTTTTCAGCCATGCTTTTCCACCATGCATGGGGGGATAGCAGTTCGGTAAATAAACTTCTTCTCCTGCCTGAAAAGCGCATGGTGTTCTCATCGGCTAACTAATGAAACCTACCTATTTAATATACCTTACCTATGGTGCCATGACTTGGATGGGGTTTTTGAGCTGGAACTGTTAAAAAACCACCCTTTTTCTGTGACTCAAACTGCCTTGGGACACCACGCGAGACTTTTCACCAATACCATTGCTGGCCTTCACATCCATGTCCACAGCACTTCTCTACTCTGTTTGGATTTGTAGTTCAGTGCCAGCCAGTCTATATGCAGTCCAGATCCAGTCCATCTCTTCCAACCTGGAAGACAGGCCTCACTCCTGCCTAGACCATCCTGACTACCTCCACCATGGTAAAAATAGACTGGAGTCTCATTTGGCTCCATCACATGCAGCTGATTTCCTGGTGAAAGATTGCTTTGGATGTGTAAAAACTAAGGCTCTTTCTGTAACTTTGGTTAACTTAAGCACTGTTAGGGTTACCAGAAAGAAATCAATACTATATCTGTGCTAAAATTCTCATCACATCTAACAAGTTTTGTCATTTCAGAATATTTTTGGTCAATTCTTGACAAGGACCAGGTGAGCTCTACTTATTCTTTTGATCTCCTTGTTGCTTTAATTGGAAATAACAAAAGGTTTTTGTGGCAAAGATTGCAGTTCAAAGCCAGCCCAGGCCAAAAAAATCCCTAAGACTCTAATTCCCAGCTAACCTGCAAAGAGCCAGGCTGGAAGCATGGCTCAAGACTCTTATCTCTAATTACCCAGCAAATACTGCAAGTGGTACTGTAACTCAACATGGTAGAGCGCTAGCCTTGAGCATAAGTGCTCAGGGACAGTGCCCAGACCTTGAGTTCAAACCTCCTTGAATACCAACTGGGACAAGCCATCCCAGCAACAAGCACCTAGATTCAGCCAGTCTGGAGAACAAGGAACCATGGAGAGGAGTAAGAGGAGATGATGTCACATTAGCAACGTTGTGCCTGCCCTTTCAAAATTAACCAGAGCCGGGAGGTCAATAGAAGTAAGAAGCCTGCCCATCTAATGTCCATACCTGTCTACCTATTAACTGGACAGGAATTTATAGTCTTGCCTTTGTTACCTGACTTCTCTACCTAGTCGCCAGATGTCAGAAGTAGCTGGGGACACTTCTACCAACATTTTCAGCCCCAAGTCCTACCTCTTGCCATTTATTTGCTCTCTAGTATTTTTTTTCAGTCCCTCAATGCCTCATGAGACTTTTCCAGATTTTGTCCAAGAGACTTGCCTCCTCCAGACTTCATCTAATGACTCAACACCCAAGTGACAGCTGCTGCCTGCTGCCTTCTCCCAGAGGGAACCACGTCTCAGCCTTTTACCCCTACTGTAGACACCCCTTGCAAGCAGGAAGTAGCCAGAGAGAATCTTCACCCTTTTTCATAATTATCAAAAGGTTGGGATATAAGGTCTGAACAGGGATACTTCCCTCCCTCTTGGCTAAGTTTCTGCCCAGTATCTGTTACCTAGGTAACTGGCAGACCTGGAAGCAGTCACCTTCCCCTCCTGCTAGGTCACTTCCTGAGCCATCTCTGGTCACATGCCTCCCATCTGACTTTAGGGGGATCCTAGACCCTGAGGTCACATCCAGATCCAGTGTGGCCACACCTTTCCCCTGCCTGGCCACACCTCTTCCTGTCCCTGGCCTAGATAAGTCCTGGCCTAGAAGTGGGCCTTTCCCCCTTCCTTTTCAGCCATGCTTCTCCACCATGCATGGTGGGGGCAGCTGTTCAGTAAATAAACCTCTTCTGCCGCCTGAAAAAAAAAAGTGTGTGTGTGTGTGTGTGTGTGTGTGTGTGTGTGTGTGTGTGTGTGTGTGTGTGTGTGTGTGTGTGTGTGTGTGTGTGTGTGTGTGTGTGTATGTGTCCTTCAAACAGGAAACAAAGCAGAGAATTGGTTGTTCTACCAAATAGAATGAAGTTTTCCTTTGCTGTTCTCACCTCAGTCACCATAGCCCAGTCACTACCATGTCCCAGGCCACGGTCTGCCTCTATCAGGGGATCCTCTCCTACTCCCAACAGCTATCAAAGGCTGCATCAGAATTGTCTTTATACGTTCTGCATGGACTCCACAGGAACTGTAGCCTCTGATCCAGTCTGCTCAAAGTCAGACATAAACAAATGAGAAGGGAATCAACAAAGGATGTCCTGACCTTGTTCCGAAAGAGATGGTATTAATCTCATGCTCTAACTTTGCATAGCTGAGAGGACAGTCAGACACATCCAGTCAAGGCCAGCCTGGAAAAAACAACATTTAAACAAGATCAGATTCACCGTAATGTCAAAATTGGCTTTGACCTCCACACTGCTCACCACTGACTAAATACATCACAGGTTGTATTCCACATCCTGTGGGCTTGAAGAGAGCTGAAAGTGAAAGTTGTATGGCCAGAACACTCTAAATCAAGTTCCAATTTAGAACCACCTTTTTTCTATCTTCTGCTTGCTACCAAAAGCCACTTTGAAAAATAAGAAAATGAACAGCTATGCCCATGTAATTGTAACCCCTCTGTACAGCATTTTCACAATTAAAAAAAGAGAAAAAAAAGAAAATGAACAGCTAGAAGCTAAGCAATTAGTCTCTGTCTCTCCGTGTGTTTATCTCTGTGTCTTTCTCTGTGTTTCTGTCTGTCTCTGTGTCTCTGTGTCTCTGTCTGTCTCTGTGTTTCTGTATCTCTCTGTCTCTGTCTCTGCCTCTTTCTCTGTATTCAATTCCCTACATCTTAGATCAAGGACATACACAGAGTCTGGGCTCTGCTAAATTAGTACCTAGTGGAAGTCCCTTGATAAATTAAAAAGAGATGAATCAATGTCAGCACTCTGGGAGGTGAGGCCTGAAGTACCACTGTAGAAGAGTTAACTGAGGGTGACCCAGTTATGCGTTTAATGAGGGGCTGAATAGAGAGCCCCAACAGAATTCTCAAAATTAGAAGACTGTGTAGTAATGGTAACCCACATACAAACAGTAGCTAACCTTTATTGAGTGCCAACTGTGCAGCAGACACTGTGCTAAGATATTTACAAATATGATTTCCTACAGTCTCAATTATTGAAAGGATGCAACAGAAACTTGGAGATGTGCCATAGGTTGCCCAGCTGGCCATCAAGAAGATTTCACCTTGAATTTATGCAGGCTGAGACCAGAACCCACATTTGTAACTGTTATTTTATAACTTTCATAAGAAAGACATGTATCAAGTTACCATATACGCTTAACAGCTTATAATATACACAAAATCATTTAAAATTCAGTCAAAAGTAGCTAAAACCCTTCACCATCTTCTGGCTCACAATCATGAGCAGAGACAGAGATAGGAACACAGTAACATCTTTCCAAGAAGGATCGTATTACTAAAGGATTTAGAGAAGAAAGAAGCGAGTACAATAGAGTGCCAGTGGCCCATACCTGTAATCATACAAACTCAAAAGTCTGAGATCTGGAGGACTAGGGTTCAAAGCCAGCCTGGGCAAAAAAGTTCAGTAGACTCCACCTTAAAAAAAAATAAAAAGCAGAACCGAAAGCATGGCTCAAGTAGTAAAATATTAACCTAGCAAGTATGAGAACTTGAGTTCAAAACATAGACCATTCTAAAAGAAAAGAAATACATCCAATAATCAGTATGTTATCACTATCAGAGGTCACCTAAAATAAATTCAACCTTCCTCCAAAAGACCCTAGTTCCAAGTAAATCAAGCAAATATATTCACATATCTAGCCCTCATGTCAGCCTCATTGCTCAGCTCTTGGAGAATGCAAAAAGTAATCAAGAAGAATTGGAAAAGGGGTTATCTTTCCTGAAGGGTAAGATGACATACGTCTTTACTCCTAGCATTTAGATAGCAGAGGCAGGAACACTGTGGATTTGGACTATACAGCAAGATTCTGACAGAAAGGGAGAGAGGAGGGAGGAGGGAGGAAGGGAGAAAGGGAAGAGAAAGGGGAAGGGGAAAAGGAAAGGGGAAAGAAGGAAAGAAAAGTAAAAAATGCTTGGCCATGGAAAATCCCCAGTCTGTATCTTTCTCTTCTTATTAGAGTAATGAAGTCTGGTTCTTAGGTTCTGAAAATATAGTAGCTAGGCAAATGGTGAACAAATACCAGGAACAAGTACAACCTTAAATTAGTTTGAACCTAATTTAGCTTACCAAACACACACACACACACACACACACACACAATTTTTGGGTAGTGAAAAGGCCTATGTTGGAGCAGGTAATAACCCTTTTCCTGCAGTTGTATCATTTATGTGCTTGTTTAATCTTAGGTTTGAGCATCTAAGAAGTTCTAAGACTTAGTGTCACTTCATGTAAACAGTCCCTAAGCTTTGGGAACAGGGGTTCACTGTACTGCCCAAGGTGAAAATCGCCACACAACATGCCATTCATTTATTTGAAGTATCCCCAAGTGCCATTTTTCTCTGCAGAACAGCTATTTAGTTTGTGCAGCACTGTTTGGACTAAAACATTTTGCCAGCATTTGTACCAAATCCTGACAGTTTTATTACACATTTCAAAATTAGAAAGTCACAAGTATAGACTTGACACATTTCTAATTCATTTGGTTCAGCATTTGATCATTTTCAGTTTGCTACAGTACCTTATTGTTGCATATTGAGAAGCAGAAACACAGAAATAGAACTCTGCATTAGGTTGCAGAGTATGTTTTGGTGATCCCTTTATAAAGCAAGAAGTTTAAGCATTGGAAATGTATTCTATGTACCTTCCTTTCATCATGCATATGGCTTTTGCTCATCTACAAGAGGCCACCTGTCTACAAAAATTCAATTTCTGCCAGGTAAGGCACTTGGTAATCTTCTAAACCATTTAAATCATTGACCACACTACCTGGGCTACGCTTTAAAGGGAATAAACTAGGGTCAGATAACAATAATATTATTTCATTTCTAGAAGCATTTGACAGATTGAAAATATTTATTATTAAACACTGTTTGGCCTGAATGAAAAATGTACTTATTAATTTTAATGTGCAAACTATAGTGGGATAAAGTCACACATTCTTTTTGCTAAATGTATTCTATGAGTCAGGCACTCTTCATTTGGTTTGGACACTGGATACTCCTTTAGACTCTTCTAGAGGAATTTATACATCTCTCAGTTTGTAGACCAGCTGGGCAGGAGAGAGAGAAAAGGTAATCAAGCTTCAGTGGTATAGGTCTGTATTATATTTTGTCATCTTAGAACCTAAAGAACACCATGCTACGTGAGAAAGACAAATAGTGTATGATTTCACTTATCTATGGTATCTAAAATTGTAGAATTGATAGAGGCAGACAGTAGACTAGCAGAGGCAGATAGTAGACTAGCAGTTATCCGAGTCTAGAGGGAGGAAAATGGGAAGGTGTTGACCAGTGTATTTTCAGTTATACAATTGTATTAGTCTGTTACTCAGACAAAAACCTCAAACTATCAATTTTTAGGAAAAAAGGTTTATTTTGTCTCATGATTTCAGAAATTTCAGTCCACAACCACTTGACCTGATGCCTTCAGCCTGCATTGGCACAGGACATCATGGCAGAAGCATATGTCTGTTCCCCTGATGGAGGTCAAGAAGAAAAGAGAAAAGAGTAGAGGTGGGCAAGGCTTCAATATCCCCTTCAAGAACACGCTCAAAATAGCCTAACTTCCTCCCTATCTCCTAAAGGTTGCTGTATCTCCCAGAAGTGCTACATGCATATCAAAATATTACATTGTTCACTATATATATGTATATATGTGTGTGTATTGCTTTAATTGTCAAAGAAATCATACCTGTAATCCTAGTTACTCGGAAAGCTGAGATCTGAGGATCACAGTTCAAAGCCAAACCAGGCAGGAAATTCCATGAGAAACTTATCTTCAATTAACCAACAAAAAGCTGGAAATGGAGCTGTGGCTCACATAGTAGAATGCAAGGCTTGAGCAAAAGAAGCTCAGGGACAGTGCCCAGGCCCTGAGTTCATGCCCTAGGACTGGCCAATTAAAAAAAAAAGTATTGTGGGAAAGAAAGGAAAAAACTGTCATCAAGGAAGCACAAGCCAGGTATATAGTAGAAGAAATAAAAGCTCACATAATAGAGTCCAGAGAGAAGACCCAATCTCTATCTTAGCTTGTGATCTGGAGAAGCAAACACATGAATTCTAAACAGGTTTCACTCACACAACCAGATATCTTAATCTCTGTGTTATTGATGAGCTTATGTTTCTTCAAGGAAGTGGTATTTGAATGAGACTTTAAAGAATGGGTAGGATTTCCAACACAGTTGAGAACACAGCTGGGTTATAGCACAGGAAGCAGGGAGAGAAGCCGAGTAGCAAAGACAGCTTGCAGAAAGTAATGGGACGTGAAGGCTAGTGGGATCCCAGACCATAGGATGCTGAGCTTTCTAAAGTAAAATCTTCCCAATATGACTTCGTTTGTAATATAACTTAGTTGTTTGTGTTTTGTTTTTTTTTTTTGCTGGAACTCTGTCTCTGAGTTTCTTTTGCTCATGGCTAGTACTCTACCACTCAGCCACAGCTCCACTTCCAGATTTGTAGGTTTTTTTGGTAGTGAATTGGAGATAAGAGTCTCATGAACTTTCCTGCCCAGGCTGGCTTTAAACCACAATCCTAGCTAGGATTATAGGTGTGAGCCATCAGGGCCTGGCATGACTTAGATTTTTTTTTTCAAATCATTAATTCAATACGTGAAAAATCTTTTTAATATTAGAGGTCCCCCAAAGGCACAGCCAGAAGCAATTCCTGTTCCCTTTCATGTTCCATTTGCCATTGGTGATGGATCTAGCATTCAGAGTTCAGTTGTTTTATTCTAGGTGCCTGGGGTAAGGGAATGTAGCCACTCTGCTCCTCCAGCCATTACTCACACTACTGCCAGGTAATATTTTTTCTATCCCAGGAACAGAGAGGCCTTTGTCACCTGATGTAGACACCACACCTCAGGGGTCTACATGAGATACTGCCTGTCTACAACAGTTGTGTAGGGCTGTGTGGGCTACTTTCAGAAAGTTCAGAATACCAGTCAAGGTAAAGTTTTACAAATCTTAAAACCCAAGTGTAGGTTTATCCCAAGTAAACAGGCATGTTGAAACTCCAGCTAATCCCCTCACTGATTCAAGAATTGCTTTTCCCAATTGAAATTGTATTGCTGCCAAGAATAAATTTGTCCAAAGCCAGACTCTTATATATTCATCATCTTGACAAGTTGAAGAAATTACAGATGTGTGTTCTTATGTTCTCCTCACCATGGTTGTTTGGTTTGGTTTTCTAAATATGAGCAAGAGCTTCTGTGTAAGATCACTCAGTTCTTTCAAAAGACCAACATTTAATGGATTGTTATGAGATTCTGAGAGTTGATAAGAGGTTACATTAATGCTTTTAAGCTTTTCTGCAATAATTAATATACACATAGTTTAGGGAATGGGGATTAGACAGTTTTAAAGAACATCAACTTTTCACCCAGAACATTTTGCATAAGCCTTCTGACCGCTGCTTTTCTAATATGAGATTTCTCTGATGCTTTCAGTGCTATTAAAACTGGCCTATTCAATAACTGCCAACATGGGAGCCACCTAAAGACAACCAAGAGAATTTTAAGTCAAACCATATTGCCCACCACTAAGATTAAAAGTGAATGTGTGCAGCTCTACCAGTGAAAAGCTTTTTCATTAAGAATTTAAAGTATTTTCATAATATTTGCAAAATAAGAAAGGTCTCACAACTATTCTGAGTAAATCAGAGACACTTGTAAATGAGGAAGTCTGTCCCTCTTGTAGGGTTGTTATAAATCTTTCTAGCACAACTACACATGGAAAGTATACAAAATTAAGGGATTTGTTACACTTACGGGTCTGGAGAGGACTGTTCAGTTCAGCCCATCATGCAAGAGGACACATGGTAAAAAGTGGAAGAAAACAGCTCAACTAAACAGGAAGGGACAGGAGAGTGAGGACCTGACTAAGGACCGGGGCTAAGGGCATTTGTTGGGGAAAAAACAAGTGGAAGAATCTGCAGAAGGAAGGCCTGAAAAGAGTTTACTGGTGCACTTGACTATCACTAGGTGACTGTGACAGGGACCAGCCCTATTATATTGGCACTCATGATTATCTGGATGGGGTTGCTCATAGACCGGGTGGAAGGAGTATAGAGAAACTTGAACTATAAGCTAAAGAAACTTCTTTCTTCTAAGCCTCAGGCAGGTCTTATACAATAACAGTACAAACTGTACTAAGACAGGTGATTAGTGGTAAAAGCTATCTGATTTCAGCTGACTGTATTGTTGTGTGTGTGAGCAGTTGTCTAGTGCCTCCTCCAGGGATCTCATAGGTGTTACTGTTTAAAATCTTATTCAACTTCAATTTATATGTTTATTTCTGTGCATCTATACTCTTCCACCTGTTTCCATCTAGACCACTGACAAATGTTTTTCATGAAATATTTTTCAAAAGACATATAATTCTTCACTTCTAATTAAACTGTATTACTCCAAAGACCAAGGGTGAAAGGATCCTTCAGATCCATCCCAAGATACCACCCGGAGGCAAGCAGGCACAGGAGAAAGATTATTATAAGGTTTATTAGAAGAGCCATATTTCCCCCCAGAGAAAGCACATGGCACCTATCCCTATCCAGGAGCAGTAGGGTCTGGGAACCGAAGTGAGTTAGGTGGTGCTCAGGTGGGTCTGGGCTGAGAGAGGGAGTGCTACTCATTTTTAATAACTGTTGTATGCCAGTGTACCAGAAGTTTCTCTTTATATATTCAAGCTGCTAAGGTACTTTCTTTACATGAACTACTCAGTGCCCAAGAGAGAATGCACCTTCTAACTTTTATCAACTTATTTTGTATCATCTGGTAGCTAAAATTTAGATAAGATAATAGGTCAGCCCACAACTCTTGTAAAAAGCTCATAGTTTGGAAGTGGTGCTGTAGCTCAAGTGGTAGAACTGAGGGACAGCACCCAGGCCCAGAGTTCAAGCCCCATGACCAAAAAAAAGAGTTCATAGTTTCTTAGACTATTTAGAAGATTTCATTTACTATCCAGAATTTTAATGTTTTGGATTCATTCTCTTCAAATACCAATAGTATTCATCTGAGAAACTTTCACTGGTATGCTCTGTGTTGTCTTCTAAAATAGGTATCAGAGTATTTACAAAGTTATTCACCACCACCACCAGAAAAACAAAAAATCCACCCTCCAGTCACCACCACCATTTCTACCAGCTCCATTATCACCACCTTAACCCTTCCATCACTACCACCTCCACCTCTGTGACCACTATCACCTCCATCACTACCACCTCTTCTACCTCCACTAACTACCTTCATTATCACCACCTCTACTTCTTCCACCCCTAACAACCATCTCTATTACCACCACTATTACTGACCATTACCATCACTACTTCCATGATTTTCATCACTACTATCACTACTATCTCTATCACCACCACCATCATCTCTGTCACCATCATCACCTCCATCATCACTACCACTATTATCATCATCACCATTACTCCCAGCTCCATTGCCACCACATTTATCACCACAACTACCACCATTTCTGCCACCACCATCATCACCACATGGACCAGAATTACCACCAGTACCACCACCAAAACCACAATGACATCTCAATCCTCATTTGGGTTGAAATAAATTCTGCGATGTGGTATTTCACAGAATAAAGGTAGAGTACAGATGTACCACCCAATCATTCTGCGGTTGACTAAAGACACAGATCCACAGAAGATTGAACTTGTAGCAGTAAAAAAAAAGTATAGGACAAGCAGAGTAATAATGAATTAGCTAAGGAAGCTGACCATTGCAATGGATGGGAAAGTATAGGAAACTATTCGTGGAATTGTCCAGGTAGAAAGCCATGCTATATTTAGAAAAAAAAATAGACTTGTCAGTGCTGATCAGCTGCCAGTTTTTGAGAAATTAGACTTTATTTTGTTCATTTCGCCTAACATCAACTCATCTGACCTTTTTCTGCTTGTCTCAGACATATACTAGTTATTACAGATACAGAAAACCATGGGACCTATGTTTCTTTGGGCCTAGCTTACTTCACTTAATATAATTTTTTCCAAGTCTTTCCATTTCCTAACAAATTGGGCAATGTCATTCTTTCTGATGGAGGCATAGAATTCCATTGTGTATATATACCAAATTTTCTTGATCCATTCATCTACTGAGGGGCATCTGGGTTGGTTCCATATCTTAGCTATAGTGAATAATGCTCTAATAAACATAGTTGTGCTGGTAGTTTCAGTATGGTCTTGTTTGTGAACATTTGGGTAAATGCCCAAAAGTGGGATTGCTAGGTCATAGGGGAGCTCTATTTGGAGTCTTTTGAGGAACCTCCATACTGCTTTCCAAAGTGGTTGAACAAGTTTACACTCCCACCAACAATGCAGTAAGGTTCCCTTCTGTCCACATCCCCTCCAGCATCTGTTGTTATTAGAGTTCTTGATTATAGCCATTCTAAACTGGGGTGAGGTGGTATCTCAATGTTGTTTTGATTTGCATTTCTTTTATGGCTAGGGAGGTTGAGCATTTCTTCATGTGTCTATTGGCCATCCTTCTTTCCTCTTCAAAGACGTTTCTCTTTAAGTGTTTAGCCCACTTATTTATTGGGCAGTTGTTTCTTTGAAGATTTGTTGTTGGGGGGTTTAATTTTTTGAGTTCCAGGTATATTTTAGATATGAGACCCTTGTCCATTGTATGGCTAGTGAAGATCTTCTGCCAATCCGTGGGCTTTCTATTGATCTTGCTAGCTGCAGAAGCTCTGCAGTTTCACGCAATCCCATTTGTCCAACCTTTCTTTGATGTGTTGTGTTTCTGGGTCTCTATTAAGAAAATTTTGGCCTGTGCCAAGGAGACCTAGGGTTTCTCCTATTCCATCCTGTAATGTTTTCAGACTGTCTGCTTTGACTCTGAGGTCAAAAAGAATTTTTTTTAGCAATGTAGTGATTTTAATACTAATCAAAATTTTAAAGCTTCTAAATTCTGTTCCTGTTAGAGAATGAATGAAATATATAAAAAACAATGTTTCCCCAACAGTCCAGCTATTTATATTGACTTTTTTTAGGTTAATCAACAACCCCATAGGCCAAATAAACACAACTCACTTATAGAGATGCATTCTTCACATTTGATTCTGACATGTCATATATACCTCTTTGCACAAAAGTAAATACACGTCTCTCTAAAACTCTATCTCACAATAACATAAATAGTCACACTTACCTTTGTTAATAATGTGCTTTTTGTGATCTTAATATCTGAAAAGTAAAATATTCCTAGGAGGGACAACATACATTATCATTATCTCACTGAAAAATTGTTTATCAGATCCTTCTTTTGGTGAGAAGGTTACAGGAGAAGTGGAAGAGCAGAAAGTGTATAAGAAAAGTTAAAAAAAGAAAAAGAAAGGGAAGTTCAGGCCTCAAAACCACTATACAATTTTGCCAACCCTAAGAAGCAACATTTTTTTTGCCAGTCCTGGGGCTTGAACTCAAGGTCTGGTCACTGTCTCTGAGCTTCTTTTGCTTAAGGCAAGCACTGTACCACTTGAGCCACAGCACCACTTCTGTCTTTTTCTGTGTATGTGTTACTAAGGAATAGAACCCAGGGCTTTATTCATGCAAGGCAAGCCCAAGGACTCTACCACTAAGCCACATTCTCAGCCCAGAGGCAACATTTCAATTGTTCATTAGTGCAGAAGTTTTAGCACCAACAGTTCCCAAACTAAATATCCTTGGTGACTGCTGCTACTCAGAAAACTAAATTCTTGTTTGTGACAAGCTTGGTTATACATAAAATAAAATCTATACAGTACATGTTTTCTTGGTGAAAACAAGGAATGCTATTGCCCTCCATCTGATTTTTTGTTTACTTTTGCATTTTTAATTTTTTTTTTTTTTTTTGTCTGTCGTGGGGCTTGAACTCTGGGCCTGAGCGCTTTTCCTCAGCTCTTCAGCTCAAGGCGAGCACTCTACCACTTGAGCTACAGCACCACTTCAGGTTTTCTAGTGGTTTATTGGAGATAAGAGTTTCACGGACTTTCCTGCCTGGGCTGGCTTTGAACCGTGATCCTCAGATCTCAGCCTCGTGAGTAGCTAGGATTACAGGTGTGAGCCACCGGCGCCTGGCTTGCATTTTTTTTTAATTTTATTTTATTTTATTTGTGAACATACTGTACAGAGGAGTTACAATTACGTGGGCAGGATAATGTGTACATTTCTTACCAAGCATTGCTGGCTTGCATTTTTTATTATTAACATAAATTTATTGCACAAAGGACTTTTATTGTGATGTTTTCATACAAGTATAATGTAAAATTTGATTCAATTTCACCCCACCTAATTATACTTTGTTTCTTTTAATGTATTTTATTGCTATTGTAGAGGTGATGTACAGAGAGGTTGTACAGGTTGATGTATAGTTACATATGTCAGGTAATGAGTATATTTCTTTTTAACCATGCCCATTCCCTGGCTCTCTTCCACTTTTTCCCTCCCATGCCCACCCACAAGATGTATATTTCATTTTCCACATAGTGTCTGTGAGTACCACTGTTATATTTGTTCACCCTTGGTTCCAAATTCTCTGTGCCTCCCCATACCCTACCAAACATATATAAACTAACAAACAAAACAAAAGGAAAAGACAGCATCTTTACAATAAAATAAATTTTTTTCTTTTTTTTTTGTCGGTCATGGGGCCTGAACTCTGGGCCTAGGTGCTGTCCCTCAGCTCTTCAGCTGTAGACTAGTGCTCTACCACTTGAGCCTCAGCCCCACTTCTGGCTTTTTCTGCTTATGCGGTGCTGAGGAATTGAACCAAGGGCCTCGTGCATGCAAGGCAAGCACTCTACCACTGAGTCACCTTCACAGCCCTAGAACAAATTTTTTTATAAAAGGAAAAGACAACAAAAATAGCAACAACAATAATAATCTCTTGTTTCCTTTTCTTTTTTGCCAATCCTGGGGTTTGAACTCAGTGCCTGGGCACTGTCTTTGAGCTTCTTTTGTTCAAGTCTAGTACTTTATCACTTGAGCCACAATGCCAGTTCCAGCTTTTCTGTTTATGTGGTACCAAGGAATCAAACACAGGGCTTCATTCATGCTAAGCAAGTACTCTACCACTAAGCCACATTGCCAGCCCCTCTTATTTCCTTTTCTTGGAGTTCATTTTATAAAATATTATTTTATATGATCATATGCATATAACTTTTGAGCCTTTGTGATCTGCTCCTATGAATATCTTCCTTTGGTCTCACTGTGTGACTGTCTAGAGATCTATATAATTTATCATGTTCCAGTGTATTTTTTGACCATTCAGCAATCTGTTTCTTTGAGTCTGGCTTATTTTGCTTAATATATTTCTAACTCTTTCCACTGCCTTATGAATGTTACAATGGTAGAATTACATTGTGTATATATACCACATTTTCTTGACCCATTCATCCACTGAGGGGCATCTAGGTTGAATCCATGTCTGGGCTATGGTAATCAAGGCTGCAATTAACAAGGATATGCTGGTTGCTTTAGTGTAACATTGTGTTGCATTGGATTGTGTTGCATTGTGTTGCCTAGGATTGGACTTTCTAAGTAATAGGGAAGCTTTCTCTCTAATAGGGAACTATTGGTATGATATATAAACCATATGTGATGCCTTAGTGGCTCTAACACACTTCGCACTCAAACCAGGGAAGAAGTAAAGTGAGCCTGGCTGCCTCTTCACTGCTCAGGGGGAGCAGCAAATATCCCATGCTAAGACCTGATTATTACTTCCTGAACATCTGAATGTGGGTGGTTTATGCTTGTATCTTTGATACACAGGAGACTAAGATCTGAGGATCAGGATTCAAAGACAGCCCATGAGACTTTTATCTCCAGTTAATCATAAGTAGAGGTATGGCTTAAGTGGTAGAGCTCAAACCCTGGAGTGAAAGAGGAGCCAATGGAGAGTTCAAGGCCTGAGTTCAAACCCCAGTACAAACACACACACACACACACACACACACACACACACACACACACACACACACACACTCCTTGAACAGGAAAATTGCTGTACAGACTGTAGCTGATTTTCCTCAGACATGATAATCACAACTTAATCAGAGACACTACCCACCAAAGGCACAATAGTTATCTTTCCAATAAATGACAACAAACAGGTGCAGCTGCAGATATAGACTCATTTTGCCAAATTATTCTATTTGATTACTAAGGAGAATTTACCCAATAGAGATCTCCTTGGTAGCAACCACACCCACAAAATATTCTCATTTTTTATTGTTCTAAATCCCAGATTGATTATTGATTGGGAATTTGACCAGATGGAAGATTCTCAGTTGAAAATCTAGATAAGGAATTCAAAAGTCAGTGTGCTATTAGATCAGAAACTCCAGAAAGTTCAAGTTCAAACACATGCTGTGTCAGACTGGTCTGAAAGTTGCTGTGGAAAAGAACAGATACCTGACAGCTACCCAAACTCACTGCCTTCTTCTTCCCACATATGATTCTAACTTGCCCTTGTCTATTTTCTAACACTTAAGAAATGCAAAAGATATAATTTCCACATGTAGAAAACTGAAACTAAATCTTATATATCACCCTGCACCAGAATCAATTTTAAATGGATCAAAGACTTCAATGTAAGCCCAGATACCATGATAATGTTATAGGAAGGGCTAGGGGAAACACTAGACCTTAAGTCAAAGCTTCCTAAGTAAAGTTCCAAAATCACAACAACTTAAAGAAAGACTGGATAAAAGGGATTGTGTCAAACTGAAGAGCTTCTGTACAACCAAGGACATAGCTAACAAGATCTAGAGAAAGCTCAAAGAATGGGAGAAAATTTTCACCAGCTCTGCATCAGACAAGGGCCTCATATCAACAATGTACATAGAGATCAAAAAATTATGCCCCCCAAAAATAAACCCTCAGAGATTCAACAACCCAATGAATAAATTGGCTAAAGACTCAAAGATGGACTTCTCAGAGGAATAGACTCATGAAGAAATGTTCAACATCTCTGACCATAAAAGAAAGGCAAATCAAAACATTGAGATTCCACCTCACCCCAGTTAGAATGGCATTATCATGAAAACTAACAATTACAAATGCTGGTGGGCATGCAACCAAAAGGGAACTCTGCTACACTGTTGGTGGGAATGTAAACTTGTTCAACCACTCTGGAAAGCAGTCTGGAGGCTCCTCAAGAAACTAAACATAGATCTCCCCTATAACCCAGCAATCTAGCAAAAAGCACACCATGTCCATTGCAGCATTGTTTACCATAGCCAAGATATGGAATAAATCCAGATGCCTCAGTAGATGAATGGATCAAGAAAATGTGATAAGTATACACAATGGAATTCTAATCATCCATCAGAAAGAATGATATTGTATAATTCATAAGGAAATGGAAACACTTGGAAAATTTTGTATTAAGCAAAGTAAGCCAGATCCAAAGCAACACAGGTTGCTTGGTTTCCTTCATTTATAGACAAGGGCAAGTTAGAACTATATATGGGATGAAGAAGGCAGTGAATTTGGGTAGCTGTTACGGATCTGTTCTTTCACACAGCAAATTTCAGACTATCCTCACATAGCAAGTATTTGTACTTGAATTTTCTGGAGTTTCTGATCTAATAGGACATTTGTAGATTTATAGAACCTCCAAGTAAACATGGTGGATGGCTTAAAAAATACAGTGGGACATGATTAATTACACAGGTCTCTAGACATTCACACACTGAAGCCCAAGAAGGATATACATAGAAGCAGATCACAAAGGCTCAATGGCTATGTGCATATGATCATATAAAATAATATTTATCAAAATGAACTCCAAGAAAAGGAAACAAGAGAGTTTTTTTTAGTTTCTGTGTTGCTGTTTTTCTTTTATTTTCCTTTTATCTTGTTAGCTTGTTTGTCATTGGGAGGGCAAGGGGGACACAGACAAGGTATAACAAAGAGTGAACAAATACAACAGTGGTACTCACTAGACATTATGTGGAAAATGAAATATACATCTTGACGAGAGGGAAAAATTGGGAGAAATCAAGGGAAGGGGAGATATAGTTCAAAAATAATTGTACTCTTTACCTGACTCATGAAATGTTACCCCTCTGTATATCACCTCTGCAATAATAAAATACTAAAATAATTTTTAAGATATAATTTACCTTAAAAGCCTTCTCATTGAAGTATACTTCTATCACTAACATATGTAATGAGAAATTCATTAACATGAGCTTGCTAGTGTACAGGAAATTCAGTACAAGATATTTGTATACTCACCAATATTTATACCACAACTGTATGCAACACTTTGTAAATTCTCAAATATTGTGCATTCAATTGATATACCATTTTCATTATGAAGATTTTATTTCCCCAAGAAAGGAATCAGAGATGTGTACAAGAGTTTCTCTGCAAGGATTTTATGGTAATGATTGCTGCATGGTATTTTTTTTTAAAGTAAACTACCTGAATATAAAGCTATACTATATTCTTTTTTTTTGTAAAGATGCTGTACAGAGGGGTTACAGTTACACTAGTAAGGCAATGAGTGCATTACTTGTAGATCATTGTTACCCCTTCCCTTCCTGGGTGGTGTCCCACTATCCCTTCCCTCCCCCACCTCCCACACTCTTCCCAACCCCACCCGATGCCCCCACCACCACCACCCAGGGTTGTAAAGGTTGTTTCCAATAATCAAATAATTTATAGCCTAAAATATATTGCTGTCATTTTAATAGTATTAAATATATCTAGAAATAGATGAATCTTTGTAATATTCTGAGGAAACAGTCACAGAAACAGAGAAGCCACCACTTAAGAGGCCAAATTCTGAATCTTTATTGGAGAGCTGGAGGACTGATGGTGGACTCTTGTCTCAAAGACCAGTAACCTTAAATGCAGTTAGCACAAAGCTAGGCCAAGACAACATAAGGTGTTTGGAATCAAACCTAACAAAAGTGTAATACATAAGCAAAGCAAACCATATGAGGACACTTGAACCTAATAGAAAAGCAAACCATCTAGGGAAACAATCAGGGGAAATCAAGGGCCAATTATCTAGAGGAAACATAGACCCTGTTTCCTTACTTCATTCCCCACTGGTTTTATGTACATAAAATCAAATTATTGAATGTTGGAGCCTAGGCTGCATTTTGGAGCTTTAGAAGAAGGCAAAGGATCATGGCAATGTAGAAAGAAGTCTGAGCTTCAGCAGATCTGAAGTGGCTTGTGTCTTCTATCCCAAATCATCAGGCTTCAGTTGAAGTGATGGAGCCAGTTCACCACAGTGGGGGTGGTCAGGATAACAATGTAGGGTCCCTTGCAAGCAGGCATGAGTCCATCTTTAATGAACTATTTTTAACCCAAATGAAATCTCTAGGTTGGAAGGGGTGGGCTCGATCATAGCAGTGTCTCCCAGTCCAATTGCATACCTTCTTCTGGGCTACTTGTAAGTTCTGCACAGAGACTAGAGACTTAAAGAAGCATAATTAACGTAAGGCAGGAGCCTGACTTAAAAAAAATCTCCCAATGTTTTCCAGGCTGGTGCCCCACTGGTTTTCAAAGCAGTTTTTAGGCAGTGGCCTGGGGCAATTTACCAGGGCGACAACTTTTGTTAATCAGAATTTTAAATAAGGCTAGGATTTCCTAGGCAGACACAGAGGGATACCACTGTTTCCCATGCCTAGTTCCTTAATCTATTCTGCCTCATCTTTTCCAAAAATGACCTTAATCCCTTGATTTTAAGGGAAATTGATGAAGGTCCATCTTTTATAATTACTTCAAGCTGATTCAGGGATGCTGACCCTGCCTAACCAGGGGCCTAAAACCTTAGCCTGTTTTACCAAGGGGTTTCCAGGATCAAATGTCATTAGGAGCAATATTTACTCCAAACTGGAAAGTACGTACAATATTTGACTTTTAACAACTGCATAGACCTTTTTAGCTATAGTAGTACCCTGTTCAGCACTTTGTTCTGCAAAAGCATTTTCCTGACTGCCTGGGGAACCTGACCTTTTGTGATCCTTACAAAGCCTAAGTTACCTGTGCAGGCTTTTAGACAGCTCTCAATAGGGACACAAGCTCAGGTCCACACACTTTACTTCCTGAACTAATGGATTTGTATAGTTAGTACCAGATTAAAGTTCACTGTCAATTAGGGCTTTTAATTAACAGATACAGGCTGTTGAGCTTTTAAACTATCCCCTTTTAACATCCCTAGATTTTTACTACCCACTATGATAGATGATTGACAAGTCAGGGTACAAGTTCCTGTTTAGTTACAAAGCAGATGACATAGACATTAGATAGACATATTTACAGACTTTCCATATGACCTCCTGTCTCTGTTTAGTTTTGAAGAGCCAAGTACAAAAGTGACTTCAGGATCTGACACTACCTCCATCAACCAAGCAGTGTCTTTCAACTGTCTCTGGATGCCCATCATTGCCAAGACAAGCCAGGACTGTCTTTTTCATGCTGGGATAATGCCCTATTGGCATTTCCCTTTGTCAGTGGCTGGACTTGAACTCAGGGCCTGAGCACTGTCCCAGGGCCCTTCTGCCCAAAGCTAGTGCTCTACTACTTTGAGCTACAGCACATCTCCACTTCTTTTTCAGTACTCTGTTGTCCAATTAGAGTTGAGAGTCTCACAGGGACCCTTTTGCCCAGGCTAGCTTCTGAAATGCAATCCTCAGATCAATAAATCTTTACCCAAAGCCCTTTAACTCCAATTGAAACAACATGGAGATCAAATAGAAATAGTCCCTAAGCATGGTCTTACCTGGAACTTGTTAAGAGCCAAAGTTATACCTGACAAACTTATAAGAATCATCTGTCTCTCTGTGGGCCCACCTGTAATTGCTACAGAAAACCTGTAAAAGCAGCAATTAATTATTTTGGTCGTCCTAATTTCCCTTTTTCCACTTTGAAACAAAAATTTGGACAGTTTACTTTCGCTTTCATTTGCAGCTAAATGACCCTTTCGAAACCTTGAAACAGGTAATGCCCATTTACTTTTCTGTGGCCTGGTTTTAAATCTCCTGTTTTGCTTTTTTTCTTTTTTCCTGCAGTCTGAGTTCTCTTAGAAAATCTTTGAACTCAAATAACAGTTTTTCTTAGTGGAAGAATTATGTCGGTGACTCACACCTGTAATCCTATCTACTCAGAAGGCTGACATCTGAGGATCATGGTTCAAAGCCAGCCCAGGCAGGTAAGTCTTATCTCCAATTAACCACCAGAAAACCAGAAGTGGTGTTGTGGCTCAAGTGGTAGAGTGCTTACCTTGAGCTGAAGAGCTCAGGGACAGTGCCCAGGCCCAGAGTTCAAGCCCCATGACTGACAAGAAAAAAAAAATAATAACAGAATTACAAACACTTGCACTGTGCCCAAAAATCTAGACTTGACAAACAAGGAATCTCAGAACATCTTTTTGCTTTTTCTAAAATGCATCCAATTGCAAAATAGCATTGAAACCAAGTGACGTCACAGATTTCCCTTTCTTTTTAACTCTTCTTTTTGAAGCTTTTTCAATTTTTGAAATATCCCAAAGGGCAGCTTTTAGGAATACCCACATTGCTCTCAGGTTTGAAATAAACCTTTATACTTTCTGATACCTAGCCCCAAATTTTAACAGTGGAAGGAAATAAATACTAAATCCTCAATAGATTTACACTTTTGCTAAACCAGATAACTGTTGGTTACAGTGCTAACAACTTTAGGATGATGTTGTTGTTTTAATCCCTTTTACAAAGCCACTCCCCATTATTAATCTGCATTTAAAGAATCCTTAGAAAACCACTTAACTAAACTTCCTCTTTATTTTTTTTTAATTTAATTTTATTTTATTTGTGAACATACTGTACAGAGGAGTTACAATTACATGAGCAGGATAATGCGTACATTTCTTACCAAGCATTGCAGCCTCCTCCTTTGTTTACCCTTCACACCCCTTCCCAGCCTCCCCCCTCCCCCCCAATCCCAATCCTTCTCCTTCCCCCCCTTCCCCCCCCCCAACGTTGTAAAGCTCATTTTGGACATGACAACTTGTACTTCTCATTGTTGCAACAGGTCCACCTGTAAACTTCCTCTTTAAAACAATGTAAAAATCCTTTGAGAAATTTTGTAATGCCCAAGCCTGATGACCTTCTTTGGAGTTTAAGCTTAAGCCTACCCATTTACCTTTGTGATTTTTGAACTCACCCAATTTTTCCAAAGCATGCTGACAATTTTTATCTTGAACATGTTCACACATACTCTCTCACACACACACACATACACATACACACACACACACACACACACACACAGGTGCACAAAGATCTTAAAGTGTGCAAAAATGGATATCAGCTGTAAAATTTTCTGGAATTTTAGTGGCAAGATATATAGAGAGATATATACATATAGATATATATATTAACAAACAAACAGAATCTCTTTTACAGAGGACCAAGTTTGTTTGTTTGTTTGTTTGTTTCAAGTCAAGCAGGAACTTGTTTATTATCACACAGCAAGCATTTTTAAAGCAAAAAACTGCCCGGCATAAAAGGGGAGCAAAAGGAACCAACCAATCGCTGTAGAGGTCACTCTATCATGTGCCTAAGCTTTCTATACTCCCTGCTGTCCACCAACTGTTCACACACTGAGGTCACTTCACCTGATCGTAATATCCAATCAGATTTTAATGTAAACTTTTTAACAAAGAACTTTAGGTGGGCCTCATTTCTCCAGGGCCTGTTTGTTGGCAAGTCATTAGCAAGCCAACTGACCTTTGAATACCTTCAGTTGGAGGAAGGCTGGGTGAGGGTCAGGTGAACTAAATTAGCCTTACTGTCTTTTATCCAGTTTTAGATGACAGCACTTTACAACTTTTTATGCTGCCAGGATTAGTTAGCCAGGATTAGGATGCTGTCTGAACCAGATCCACAGCACCCTGGCTTTTGACTGCCACCACATGAAAGGAACACAGCAGGCCTATGACTGGGCCCAGCCAGAGGCTGGAATTTTTATTCCCCCAGAGAAGTCCAAATGAACAACAAAAACACAGAAAACAAAGATCCATAAGACAGAAACATGCCAGTGGACTGGTCCACAGTCCTCCACCAGGACCAGACACTAGGTAATCTTACACCCTACCACGGCCAGACACCAAGTAGCCTCTCACCCTACTATGGCCAGACAGAACCTCCTCACCTCATCAGTGTGGGAGGAAGAAGGGTAGATCTCAAACATGTCTGCTTCCCTTACCTCTTTACCTCTTCAATTTCCAGATGGATTGATCCCCCAGATACCAGAAAAATATACAAACAGAAAACAGAGACAAACAGATAGACATTTACTCTAGAGGTCACCTGATTGACTCCAAGCTCTGAAAAGATTTAGTAGTATGTCTGGTGTCCATGATCCTGGCTGCTGGAGTGGCAGAAGAGCCATTGGGCCTTGAGAAAACTCTCAAGTACACCTACCTCCAAGGCCAATGCCAGTGTGGCATCAAGGAAACCCAAGTGCCCCACTTGGCACTGGAGTCTCACTGACTAGGATCCTGGGTGAACTCCCAATGTGGTAAGGAAACTCAGTCATGAAAAACAGAGAAGCCACCACTTAAGAGGCCAAATTATGAATCTTTATTGGGGAGCCGGAAGACTGCTGGTAGACTCCTGTCTCAAAGACCATGCAGCTTATGTAGGCCAAAACCACATAAGGTAAGTGGAATTAAATCCTAACAAAAGTGTTATACATAAGCACAGCAAACCAGATGAGAACACTAAAGCTATAAGTATTAAATAAAAAACAAACCATGGAGGGAAACAAAGGAAATAAAGGGCCAATTATCTAGGGGAAACATAGACCCAGTCTTCTTACTTCAAGGTAAACTTGAGTGTACATATATCAGCTGTAGAAGCTCTGAGCTCTGTGGAGACAAAAGCTTATAAATTAGGTGTGTATGTACTGAATTTTTGTTA